>NC_056729.1:450430373-450562873 GCF_019279795.1 Protopterus annectens
TCTCTGTAGTACAAATGTATACATACAGAGACAGAATACATATACATACCCACATATAGATATATACACACGCAGACACCCATAGACCCATATTTTGTTATATATATATATATATATATATATATATATAGACAGCAATATACAAATATATACATGTATGCGTACATATACAGATATATCTGTATATAGTAATGTATATATATATATATATATATATATATATATATATATATATATATATATATATATGTGACTGTAAATATACATATGTATATAGCTAGAATATGATACAGCAGTTACGAGTTACATATGTTCACAGGCCATGCATATGTGGGTGAAGGGTCCAATAAACAAACGTGTAACACGTAGCATCAACCCCCCCCACTCCCCCAGCTAGGCCGGTGAGACATACAGTTACACAATAAAAGTAAACTCATCACTGCTTCCCAGACCACCAGCAGGATACTACCAGTGGGAGAGACCTGCCAGGTCTAATCTTGAAACATAGACATCGATGTCTCTTGTGGGACACCCAAAAATTAATGATCATCGGAGTCAGTCCAAGTAATGATTCATCAAACCAGACTGTAGATGTACACGGGCCACTAGGTTGTGCAAGCCTGATAACCCATGGGTCGACACAACGTATGACATGTGTCCCGACACGCGGAGAGTGGGCAGTGTGTAGTGGTGTGCTTATACCCTACCTGCACCCACAGTAAGGATGAGTGCTGTAGAGGAGGGGCAGATGGGGGAACTATAGGTATGTAATTATGGGCCTAGGCATGCAGGTGTTGGCTGACGCAGTCGTATATGGACCGCCCTGGGGATGTAAGTAATATTCCGAAATGGGCATAGCTGACCCCCATACCTCTCAACCCCTAAGAGCAAATCCACTGGACAGGACATAAACCATTGGGCGAACAAATAGGGACGATACCTCTGAACTGTCCCCGATTTCCTGGGACGTCCCTGATTTCGACTCTGTCCCACTTAATCCCTCCTAAAACTAGTGACTTTTGGAGGAAAGGTGGTGAATTACACATAATGAATAATGACAACAATTAAGAGTTATAAACATCATTTACCTCAGAAAATGTGTATGAATTCATATGCTCTGAGTCTGTCAATGTGTCAGGTTAATAGCACTAATAATTTAAATGTGTCCCTGATGTTATGATGTGTCCCTGATTCAGTTGATATTAGTCCCCAGTCGTATGAGAGGTCTGACAGGGATAGAAAGCACATATTCCACTTACAACCTTAGAAAGATGATAGAATATTAGGTATGCAGTAGCATGACTCGGCTGAAGGATGTGGGTTCCAAAACCCAATTACTTGTTTGTATTGAAGAGTGTTAGTTCCCATGTATTAGCTAGACAGATGCAGATTGTAAGAGGAATGGGTTCACTTCAGTTCACTGAACTTTCAATTCACTGACTTTCATTTCACTGACACCATTTCACTGAAATTCATTTCACTGAAACTTCATTTCACTGAAAGTTCATTTCACTGACAACTATTATTAGCAATAAAATGGAATATTCCCCCTTCCCCATTGTAGTGCGACCCTGGAGTTAGAATATATAGTTAGGGGGGTGTGGGGGGCAGAGCCCCCACATTAGAGGTGTGGGGCACAGCCCCCCACTTACTTTTCTTTTACTAAGCAGTATTATATCAAAACGTAAGAATATCATATGAAATGAAGTGGGGGGCTCTGCCCCCCACACCTCCCTAACTATATATTCTAACTCCAGGGTCGCACTACAGTGGGGAAGGGGGCATATTCCATTTACTTTGTAATAATAGTTGTCAGTGAAATGAACTTTCAGTGAAATGAAGTTTCAGTGAAATGAATTTCAGTGAAATGGTGTCAGTGAAATGAAAGTCAGTGAATTGAAAGTTCAGTGAATTGAAGTGAACCCAAGAGGAACACACCAATAATATGAATCAAACTCTGGACAGGCCGCAGATTCTGTACAGTCAAACGGCATGCTTTCGCGTAATGGGCAGCCATTCCAGATACTGTAGGCATGTAATCCGATGTAAAAGGCATCAAAAGGTAATTTTGTAGTCCTCACTCCCACCCAGGGGTGTGAGTGTTAGATGCAAACACCAAATGCAGTGGATTTGTAAGTGCAGGAGCAAGCGGGTGTAAGCCTGTTTGGCCGCCAGTATGCGAGTATTAAAATGGTGAAGCAATGTAGAGGCTAACTGAGTGTAAGAAACTGTAACTGGAGGTTAGCATTGCTTAGCTCCATGCAAACCCACGCACACCTGCTCACAACTGCTTTAATGTGCCTTAATCGCTCCGTATCCAATGGCCTTGTTCTGCCCAGCAACAAAATAAACGGCCTCTACAAGGCTCGAATCCAGGACCCTGCACACACAGCTATTGTGATTTACCACTAAGTCATGACAGATATACAGACATCGGATCTTATCACAAACATATCATCCAGCGCAGTCATTCAACATTATAGGAAATGTATTCCATCATGTAGATTTATGTGTGTGTTTATGTCCAGATATAGATACATATGTATATATAGATATGTCAGGAGCATCCCATGTGACAACAAAGCATTACAAAGGAATGAAAAGGGAAACACCAGCAATGCCTGTATTATGTAGTGGTGTTGTCCTATGTAATATCAAGACTCCCTCAGACAGACATGTGTCATTAATACACGCAAACATTTGTACATTGGCCAAATACATCACTCTGTGCATTTTATTTACATTAACACAACAGTTCCTGTCCAATCATTATGTGAGAACAGTACTCTTGCAAGTTGCTGTGTGTAACATCATCATCTTGAAAAAGGTAAATGGGGTAACCATAGAGGGACCGGTAATGCTGTGTGTACAGTGGGGTTGTCTGCATCACGTGTACCTGGAGCCTTTAGGAGTCATGTGCATACAAGGATCGTGTGCCTGAGAGACAGGGGTGAGGACAACTGGAGTATGTTGTGATGCATATTAAAAGAGTTACAAGTGTCCAGTGGACACGTGTGTGAAATGGACAGCTACGTATGGGGCAAATGTTGTTTTAGGAACTGATTGGCCTTTTGTTTCAGTAGGGTGAGAGTGGGATGTGGAGGAAGGAGAGTAGGTATGCTCGTGGAAGATAGGCTGGGTAGGATGACAGACAAGACAGACTACAGAGTTGGTATATGACACATATGGGGGGATACACCTTGGACGGGGAGGGGTGTTCGGCAGTCACAAGCCCATGAGCCCACAGATGGAAACAGTGGGATGGAGGTCCCCAGCCATGGGCAGCCACCACTGCACCAAAACAGCTGCAAAGGTCGCAGTGCAGGGTGCTGTCTAGGAAGGGCAGGCTCACCCTGTAAATGTGATACTCTGCCCTCGAGCTGGTGTATCTGGCCTCAAAACCCCTTATAGAGCCCCCTATGCACCATGTCCGGCACTGTACGACAGCGGACATGTTCCTATCTAGACCTGCTCCCAGGGGGGACAAGCCCCATCCTCAGTGGCAGTTCTACCAGAAGGTGGTGCAGAGCCAACAGAGGTGGAGGTCCAAGGCTGGGCCCCAGATGTGCTGGTGCCTGGTTCCATGGCCAGCTGAAGTGGGACAGAAGGTTCTGCCGGGACCTCCAAACCCATACAGCCTATGGTGTTGCAGTTTTAACACAGATATGGCTTAGTAATAGTCAACAGCATTCAGGATTACTTATAGCAACATGCATAGATATGACGACCATCAACCCAACACAACAGATAGTATACATTTGCAGAGGGAGCACAACACATGCATATACTGCATGACATCTGTACAAAGTGTAGAAGACTTGTGACTGCAGCTGTGAAAAGTGGCCCATTACTGGCATGTCACTGAGAACCCCAGACTGTGTCTGTCATACCACTGTTTCATGTGACATATGTCCAATCAGATGTGATGGCAGTAAGTCATCACTATCACCATGTACTGACTGCAATCCTCACACTATGCTCCTGCAGTTCACAGATGTGTGTTCAATGAGAAACACAGGAAACAAATGGTTACACACACTGACCAGTCCACAGATGGCCCTACAGATGGAGGTTCCCTCACAAACAGAGTACTGTCATGTCTGTATTAAAACATGCAGAATAGCCATTACCACACACAACATGTTAAACTGGCAGTAGTCTCAATGCAGCATAGCTACACATACATGCTGTAGTCATGTCTGGCACATCACCCTCCTATCTTTAGGCTATTTTCCACTGTGTATGTTTTTTGAGGAACATCCAGATATCAGTTGTGATGCCGTTTACCAAACACCAGATCCAGGTACCACTCACAGCGACTGTCATGGGTAAACACCAACATGATATTCCTAGATATTGTACAGTGTTTCCATGTGATTGGCTATGGGAACGTCATCACAGCTGTTCCACGTGCAATCAGCTAGAGGAGGACTGCAATAGGTGCAGAGGCCATCACCTGATCATGACCATCACTTACAAAACACAAGCTGCTGATGAGCAGGTGTACAACTCCACATCCACCAGAGAGTGTGTGGGAGGGACAGACAGAGGCAAAGTGCATCAGAGAAGGGCTTGGAGACTAAAACCTAAGCATCATCTGTCACACACGTACCAGTACAGGGGTTCAAACCCCCGACTGACTAGTCATTACTATTACAAGTGCATGCAGTTACTCCATGTTCCTCAAAGCTGACATGTTGGTGTGCTGTAAGAACATATATGTATGCTGGTGAGCGACATCTGCAACAGAGATTTAGTAGACATACATTAGGTGTAGCACACATGGCTGTCCACATGAATGGATGTCATTGTCAACACAACTGCACTCTCTAATGGAATCACATTGACACACTTTGCCAGGCCCACAAATACACTGCCTAACTACTTAGTTTGCCACACAGCAGTAATGCACAGGTACTACATGCATCACAGGGGACATCCAGAGGTTCTATGGGCTAGGGCATGTGAACATGTCTGACATCAGTTGATATGTCAATGGGAGTTATACTGGGTGTGACTGTGGTTGGGAGCATCATACCCCACACACAGACACAAGGTGCCAGTACTGACATGCATGTGTGCATTGCTTCATGGGTGTGTAGTTGTTGGCTGTGCAAGATGGCTGTACAAGGCTGGGTGAGGGGTAATCCTTGGCATCACGCCACCCGACATTGGTGTGCAGTGTGGTACAGGGGTGTAGTCTCTGCAATGTCCCACACAGATGGGTATTGTATGAACTGTCCTGTCATCCTGGTTACCATTGTGTATGGCCATTGCTTTGCAATGCATGCCATGTCGGTGTTTGATAGTCCTTGACATGGACATTGCCTGGGATGTGCACGTCCCACAATAATGTACAGTGACATGTACAAGTGTACCTGGTTTGGCTGGCACATGTTGTGTACACAGACTGTTATCTTCAGATATGCCAATACTGGCTTGGTGTGGCAGGACCTGCTTATAGACAGCAGGTTGACCCTGCACCTGCATTGATAGCAAGATACAGGTATTCCCTGGTGTTAGTGGCATCGGTCCATACAGGACACATGTGTAAGGCCTTGTATGGCCTCTGTGGATCACATTTGATGGCACCACATATTTTGCAGGCATCCAGTGGGGAACATAGTGAAGGCACATTGTCTGCAATTATCTGCCTATTGTACTGCTGTACAGGGTGCCATGCCCTCTGCAGCTCACTGCAATCACACCATGCCTGCTATCTGTCATCAATGTGCAGGGTACTAGCAACATAGCGGGATATTCTAGGCAAGTGTGTTTGTATATGACACATGGGTTCAGAATGTATTCCGGGTAATAGTAGGGTTGCATACTTTGTTCACCAGGCCCTTTGCCAGATGTAGGGTTATGGCTTGCCAACACAGTCCCTTGGCTGACTGACATCTGTACTCCTTGTGAGGTGGACACTGTGACATATAATACAGACACCATATAGGAAAACTACAAAATTCACTTCCCAACACGTCCAGTGGTTAGACAATCACAGCCACCTCTACGCAGGCTCTGACTCAAACACACACACACACACACACACACACACACACACACACACACACACACACACACACACACACACACACACACACCTGCCAAGTCTTGGAATAGAATCTCTCCCTAATTAGTTTATTACACTACAGCATTACACAGTTACAGCATGCACTACAGTGAATACTGGGTTATAGCAGTCACAGAGGTGTATTTCTAGGTGGGTGACATCAGCAGGAATGCCAAAGGTGGTTATGTGAATTGTAAAGAGTGTGCATACTCTAAAAAGCATTATTACTTTCTCAGGCAGACACACACACAGTTGGCCTGGATTGGAATAGAAGCCCTATTTAACTAGTTTATCACACTACAACAATATGCAGTTACAGCACGTGCTATGGAGAATACCGGGTTGCACTAGTCCCAGAGGTGTATTTCTAGGTGGGTGACATCAGCAGGATTGCCAAAGGTGCGTATGTGAATTGTAAAAAGTGTTCATACTCTAAAAGCATTGTTTCTTTTTTAGGGAGTCAGACACACACAGTTGGCCTATCTGGGATTAGAACACCTACCAAACTTGTTTAGCACACTACAGCATTATGCAGTTACAGCACACGCCATAGAGATTAGTGGGTTACAAAAGTCCCAGAGGTGTATTCGTAGGTGGGTGACATCAGCAGGATTGCCAAAGAAGGGCATTTCAAATGTAATGTGAGTTGTATATGTCTGTTACCTGTGTGTACCCACTTGCTTACTGTCACGGAAACATATTTACACCTGTTTAAAAGTGTCTTATGCAGTCCTAATTGACAGCATCAACAAGACTTGCAGGTCTTGAACCCTGGACCATGCACACTGTGGTCACTGGACATACCACTAAGCCATCTGGGTCATATACATGTTGCATGGAGTTTATAATACACATCTTACTACAGGTATTCCACAGTACTGAAAACAAATGGGACAGACACTTTGTGTACATATCTACAGTACCCTTGAATGTACAGTACTCTGTGAAACAACAAAGACAAGTCTACATCTGTACAACTGTCATAACTACATTTTATATATATATATATATATATATATATATATATATATATATATATATATATATATATATATATATATATGCACCTACGGGATGTGTACACACACACACACACACACACACACAGATATATATATATATATATATATATATATATATATATATATATATATATATATAATATATATATACAGGCACAGCTATAGCCATATATATATATATATATATATATATATATATATATATATATATATATATATATATAGGTTTACTATCATAAATTCGAAAATCAGAAAAAATGTGTCTGCATTTTCGAATTTATACATGGGAAATGAACATTTCCGAATTAACCTAAAGTCGAAAACAGCTGTGTATTGTCAAAAATGTCGCTCTCGACATTTACGGCAATACACAGCACTCCCACCCGTCCCGTAACTACTTACCTACCTAGCCTAAACTCACAGTTATTCAGGGGGGCAAGCCCCTGCACCCCTGGGGGCTGTGCCCCACACCCCCCTACCTTAATATTCCAACTTCGAGATCACACTACAGTGAGGAAAGGGATGTATTTCCCTAACCGCACTGTACCGCGATCCCCTCACATGAGCGAACGTTAGAATTGCGAATGCACAGTCCATTCGCAATGGTAACGTTCACTCACATCACCTGCCGAAATATGAAGTATTCGAACATCTGTTGTTCGAATACTTCATCTGCAAGTAGTGCGTCGGCATTGTGATAGTAAACCATATATATATATATATATATATATATATATATATATATATATATATATATACACATAGACGTCTGAAAACCCTTTGTGACACAGAAGGGTTCCAAAGGAACTGACGTATATGCAAAACAGAGGCATCTCTTGTGTTATAACATTTAAATCTTAAGCAGTTCACCAGAGAAGGGATGGTTGTTGTGTATGTGTAGTTTGGGGTGGGGAGTGATGGCTAATGTAATCTACCCAGGGATTATGGAGTTAGGGTGGGAGAATGATGGCTATGGGCTTACACCCTGGCGACCACTTCTGTGTCACTGCTCGTCAGTGGCACAGAAAAATAACATACCCAACTGTAGTCGTGTTTGAGTGTGTATTCTTTAACATTCCTAACTATATAATACTTTGTAGACACCAGTCACCACAGATAGCTACCATAGTGTGCTAAAAGACATTACACATGTGTATGCCTGGCTACAGGGTAGTCACACACACAAACACGCACACACTTGCCAGTATTGTCCATACACAGCATGCCTATGTAAAAGTAACTAGTACAGTGGTATGCAGTTGGAGTATGTGCCACAGAACACATACAATCACACTTACTCTGATTCCACTTCTGAGCTGAATGACATCACAGGACCGATTACTTGAAGTGGGGAAGGGGGAAGAGACAGGTTTAGCAGTTGACAAGGATAAAGGCCAGTGCAAAAGGAGGTATCTCTTTGGAATGCAGCAAAACCCACTGTCATGACAGGATGCAGACACAAATACACAACCAGCCATTTGCTGACACACATACTCAGGCATCTGTTGACACACACACTCAGGCATTTGCTGTCACACACACACACAGTTGCCAGTGGTGGGATCAGAACTCCTGCCTATCTACAGATCACTATTATAATACTACGCAGTTACAAGATGCACCATAGAGATTACACATTCCAAGGCAGTCAGAATGCCCTTCTAAGATTGAGGATAACAACATGGAGACTGACAGTCACGTAGTACATAGCTGTAAACCTGTGTGTTTAAAGTAGGTGTCCATTACAACCTGTATGCACAAACAAGACACATCATCTGCAGGTAGGCCTGAGAGGTATAATTGTAGCACATCAGGAACCTGAACTGGAGTATTGCCATCTGTGGAATGGACAACTACTATCACTATACAGGGTTACAGTGGGCATGCTCATACACTTACTAGCTCATGGCCGTTTGGGATGCACTATGACTACAACTACACAAGGTTATACTGGGCATGCTCATACACTTGGCAACAAAGGGCTTGTTGGATACGCTAACTCAAATTACACAAGGTGGCAATGGGTACGCTCATACACTTAGTAGCACAGGGCTGTTTGGGATGCAGTCCAATTCTAACCACAGAAGGCCACAGTGTGCATGCTCATAAACGTACATGTACAGAACACATTGTAATGGACTCCCATTGTAAACACACAGGTTTGCAGCTATGTACATCTTACCTGTAAGTATATATGCACATCATACTGGTTTACTACCTGATACCTGTATGTGGCCATTAAATGATAGATCTGTGTCTGTGCTATGTGATACACATGCATACATGTACATGAAGTACTGACATATATATGTTAAGTATACACAATCATGCATGTGTGGATGTGACAGACAATAGGTTACCTGGGACACACAGGCGGATGCTACGTACAGCATGTGTCACACACCTTGCTGCCTTTAAAGGCATACATTGATAGCAGTTTGTGGACAGTGGCATTTTACGTGGAACAGTGACATGTGCAAGCATAATGTGTGAGCCACATTGTGCAATGGTACTGAGGTGCAGGTGTCAAGATGACCTCTCCTGGCTGTGTTAGTTGTTCTCATTATTAGCAGGAATGCTACCCTAAGTATATTTCACATTGGTCATATGCACAATTTCTGCTGCTGTCCGTCACCTTACATGAGGCATTTGCTACCAAGCACATTACTGCCACTTGCAGTGATGTCATGGTATGAGTGGCAACTGCTAGACCAAAACAATGAGCCAATGTCCTACTGTTATTATGAGGTTGTCCAGTGTCTGCCATTCCGGGCTGTCATGACTAAATGACAAGCCTTCAACACAGAGCACATGCATCCATGTTTCATGTGTGTGTGGATAATACCTAGGTCGCATTTACCCATATAGCCACATTCCAAGGCAAATGTCCTACCCACAGAAGTAACACCCTGACACCTACAAGACAATTGCATTGGATGCTTATGCTAACCAGTGCTAGATGTGTGCCTTTAGTAATCCATTTGCTCAATGTAGAACCTACAATGGGGAATACTGGCATCTGTGCAGTGAGGAACACCTGGCTGAAGTCTCTGTAGTGCACAATTGCACTACCACCATATAACTCTGATCCAGACATGTGGGCCATAACAGTGGTATGAACCATTCCAGGTGGTAGTGTCCACATATTCATAAAGGCTACTTACATGTAAATACCACCACTCCGACATAACTCATCACAGATGAGTCATGTACAAATGACAGTGGCAAATGCTGCATTCTAGGTTGTATCCTCATATACATCCACCACCTTGTCCCCAGACTACCAACACACATGCATATGTGGTATGACATAGTATGGTAGACCACCAGATAACCCTCGATTGGTGGACTGTACCTAGGCCTCTGTGCAAAGTACCCATGTACAGACCGAGTTGCATAATGTGTTATGCAATGCAATAATACCACTGTTTGTAACCAGCTTAGTTGTACACATACCAGGGTCTCTCAGATGTTGTCAGCATTAACATGGTCGACTATTGCTGTACACCAGTAAACAACACCCTCATGGTTGGATATTACCTAACTGTACCTGCCCTGGATATGTACATCCCACACTCATACAACATAAATGACATTACCATAGCTTTCATTATCCTTTCTATATACAGGTGGCTACAGTCATTACACACATGCGCATGGCAGATAGCATGCTAACAGTACATAAGGTTTGATATCTATGTTAACTGAAGTAATATTCCCCTCTCTACTGGTCACCCATGACACCTATCATATCATACAACACCCCATGTGGCATGTATGTCATTAGACATGCCCACCTAATGCAATGCCTACAAACATACCCAAATAACTGGATCATAGGACCTACACAAGGCCTGTATTGACCGACTCAGGGAAATCCAGCTGTACTCTGTATGTTCCTGAGTAGTCACAGGTGATATGTTCATGACGTGTACAGCCATGTGTGGGCACAGCTCCTACATATACCCATGGCAACGATTGCAAGCCATGCATGCTGTGTGCTGTCTGGACACTAGCCTTAGTACCACAATAGCCAGTACATGCTGGAGTGAGATGTTTACATGCCACAGACCTTGCACATGCTTGAATGAGTGTACTGCCTAGCTCTAACAGAGCACATTGCTGGCACTCTTCCAGTAAACATGAGGTGTGTGTGGCAAATATGATGTGCTCATTGTTGACCATTACAGTGCCCTGGCTTCACCATGGCACTGTCAAGTAACAGTTTGTAGGAGCATGACATGGTGTCTCGCTATGTGCTGTTGTCATATATGTACACTTGGCTACTCGGTGAAGGTGGTGGTGTCCTACCAGTACATGAATACAACATCCATTATGGTGTAATGCTCAGCTATGTTTCACACATGGCGTGGGGAAGGTGTGGAATGTATCCTCTTGACCTGCTAGTGCACTTACTGATGTAGACCGCATGTGTTTGTGTAGATTCAGTGTGTGTGGAGTGTTTGATGTCTGAAGATGACTGTTGTCTTAGTACATCATGCTGTTGCAATACAGCCTCAACTTTGCCAACTGTATATGGTGATATGCTCTAAGTACAGTAAGCCATATATGAGGTATGGACAGATGTTTGGACATGACTACTAAGTGGTGGGGCTTATTTGCAGATGAATGATTACTGAGGACAGCTCACTGGTGTGTTACAACCATTCCTACAATAACCTGTGTAAATGTTAAGGTCAGGTTTTGTTAACTGAAGTGGAAGACAGACAATGTAGAATGCAGTAAGGGTGACACTGAAGGCAAACCTTATGACACCTGTAACAGTAATAACTCCCCTGTGCATATATTGTGCATATATCAGCACACTTGGCAAAAGAAAGAGTGAGTAAGCTTTGTAGAAAATGTGATAGCGCTGTACTTCTGTAATACCTATCATGATATAGGCAGGTGTTTGATTCACAGTACTGGCACATGTGGGTGTGTGTGTGTCCATATATGTCACGTATGGTTAGGAATACATCCCACATGTTTTCACTCTCCTGAACACTGCTGTTGACACCAGTACAGAGTGAAGTGTAGAAAGAAAGGCATAGGCAGGTGGTTGAACCTCACACATGTAAAGTGTCAGTATGTGTGTGTAACATAGGTGTATATCTTTGTGAATGCCACAGTGTGTGTGTGTGTGTGTGTGTGTGTGTGTGTGTGTGTGTGTGTGTGTGTGTGTGTGTGTGTGTGTGTGTATGGCTGTCTGTGTGTATGGCTGTCCAGTCCCTGGAGCGAAGCCGTATTTTACCATAGTGAAATGTTAATGCCCCCTCCCCCCATCCACTCAATGCAATCTAGCATCCCTGTTGATATCATCAATCATAGATGGGCATTCTAACCGCCTGTTAACATGTACACCCTGGGGTGTGACCTGTTGTTACATAGCCTATTGATGGACCCCACTCCTCACATACACTCACTGCACTGTACTATCCCTGTCGATGTCCTCGATCTTAGGTCATTCCCACTACCTGTACATGTGTAATCTCTGTGGCGTGTCTTGTAATTGCATAGTACAATAATGATGATATGCTCATAGGCAGGGGTTCTCATCTGAACACTGTGTGTCAGATTGTGTGTCACTGTGTCTGTGAATCCCTGAGTGTGTAAGTGTGTCTGTGTTTGCATGCTGTTATGGCAGTCGGTATTACTGCTTCCCAATGAGAAGCCAATATTTCCACTAGCCTTTACCCTTGTCATCCGCCATACCATTCTTTTACCTCCTCCCCGCTCCAGGTAACTATACCTGTGATGTCACCCACTATGGATGTGATGACTCAGAACACAGTAGCTTACTACACAGCTATCATGCTCTTGGATCATTAGAACAGTAAACATAATTGAAACATGGGAGAATATAACTGTGATGTGGAAGCTACAAAGTGCATGCAGGTATTGTTATACTGACCTGTGGGTAGTCAACATGTACATATGGGACACTAACCGCAAACAATGACATCCCCTGGCACATGCAACTACACCTGAAAGAGGAAGGCAGAACATCAAGATCAACATGCTGTTAGTGTTGTTACACATGATGCATACTGTCAAATGTACAAAATGCCTTCTAAAACTGTAATACATGGTCTGTCTGCTGCCTGTCAGTACTACTCAACAATATTAATCTACAATTGTCTACCTAGTATGTTCACCCTGTGCATCAGACCATATGAGCATGTCCCTGCACCAATGGTGTGGATGACAGGGATGCAGCACAGACATCATCATATGCACAGGGTGATAATGTTTGCCAGAGGCCTAGGCTGCACCATTGGATGACATCATGTGTGTGTGTTAGGGCCTGTGATATCATTGGGTGTGTGTGGATGTTATGCATGTGTGTGTTGAGGTGCCATACATTTGTTTCCGGTGTGTGTGTGTGTGTGTGTGTGTGTGTGTGTGTGTGTGTGTGTGTGTATGCATGCACACAGGTCTGGCATGTGGCTGGCCTACACAGGGGTATTACTGACAGCTGCAGATTGTACAAGGCAGGTTTCACAGTTCACAGTGTCTGGCCACAGCCATGTGACATGCGCCTGCCAAAGGTAGCATGGGCACTACCAGGCAGAGGTCGAGATTGGGTACTATTTGATGACACATGTTCACTGGAATTGTGTCCCTGTTGGGACCATCCAGGATCACGTTCATGTGGCCTGCTTTGTCCTGGTGTGGACTGCACAGCACCAGCTGCACTGCTGCTGCTACTGCCACTATGGGAGCGGGCATGTGCAGTAGCATGTTCACGTAGATCTTCAACAGGTGATGTAGCTGACCTACGTCCACATGCCCGATGCCTCACTCCCACCAGATGTTCCAGCACAGACATTCCACGCTCAAGGATTGACATGCCATGGTTAAGGCCTCCCACCATGTCACTCAATCATTTATCCAAAACATCTGCAAGATGATGGTGAGCATTTGCAAGTGCCTGGAAGTTGTCAGTTAATGAACAGACAGCAGCCCTCTGAAGCCTCAGACCTTCTCTGTTGTGTCATTCAGCACATGCCTGTGCCTCCATTACAGCCTGAAACATGCGTCCAGTGACTCCAGCTGATGTGCTTTGTCTTGCAGGGGCATGTTGGCCAGTAGTTCTCCTATGAGCAGCGCTGGGCACATGCCTGTGTGGAGCATCACCAGTCAGTTGACTTGGATCAGGGTGTGCAGGCACACCTTCCATAGTTTCCACACTTCCCTGTTCCATGCGACCACCCACCAATTGTCCTTTCTCTATGGCCATTGGTGATGGGGTATGCATAGGCAGGGGAACTGTGTGTGAGGATGAGGGGGAGACAGGTGGAATGGCAACCAATGGCACAGATTCAGCACGTGACAACCATGCCTGTGCCTCAATCATACTATCATCATCACTGCTAGAGTCTGTGGGGACACTAACATCAGGATGACCATAGGTGGACAACACATCTACATCAACACCTGTGAGGGGAAGACAAGAAATGCATATTACAAGTTATACCAGATACACACACAGACAGACAGAGACACACACAGACAGACAGACAGACACACACACACACACACACACACACACACACACACACACACACACACACACACACAGATAGAGACACACACACACACACAGACACACAGACAATCACACAGACACACACAGTCAGACACACAGACAGACACACACACAGAAGCACACAGACAGACACACAGAAACACACAGACAGACACACAGACACAAAGACACACACAGACGCACACAGACAGACACACAGACACACACAGACACACATATACACACAGACACACAGACAAACACAGACAAACACAGACACACAGACATGCACATGCTACATGCAGGTGATATGGCAGATGGCATTCAGCTTAGACAATTATAGTTTCAGCTTAGACAATTATAGTGGCAGTTATCATACTGTGGTGGTGGTGGTGCTGCGGTAGCATTGTCGCCTCACAGTTTGGAATTGCCCATTTGATTCTCAGTTAGAGCATCTTCTGCATGAATGGGCATTCTTTCATTGAAGGTTGTATGTTAGGCCCGTCAAGCCAGTACGTAAAAATCTACTGTCAATCATTAGCAGACCGGAGTTCCGCTGTGGCGACTCCCTAACCGGGAAAAGCCGAAAGACACAAACAAAATCATACATCCCTGAGTTGCACACAACAGCATGCATGTGTTATAGCAGACAGCATGCACCTTACACAATTAAAGTGGTGGTTAGCATACATACCTGTACTGCACCATTTGTGTTAGTAGCCTATGCCCCATACGTCCAACACAATGAATGCACTTTGCACCATTGCACCGCACTGCCATAGTGTGTGCAACATACACCACATGTTAACAGACAATCACTGACCTTTGTACATCTGCCACTGATGCTTTGTGTTGGCCACTGCCCCTATTTGTGAGGACATGAGCAGTAGGCTATGTCGACTGCATACGATGTTTGCCTGAGCCCTTGCTTGCATATCTCCCCCAAAGCAGTGCATGTCTGTTCAACATTATTCCGCCTACCCCTGAGCTGAGTCTAGACATTGTGCATGTGGCTGTACACACATATTTAACATGGCTGTCCCTACTTTGCAATGGTGCCACAGACCAGCACAGGTTTACAGTACACTGGCCTGCTGTGTGGCGTATGATCTTGCCAATCACATGTAGTATGACATGTCTTCTGCTGACGTGTTGAATGACATGCATACATGTGTAACACAATGCTGTCCTTTCCAATCTACAGTATGGTAATGGTGTCCCAATGCAGGGACTTGTTATACTAACATGGGCCATCAGCTGATGCAATGCTGTCTGTCTGCCCTACAAATAAGCAGTGACATACTGCACATTGAGCTGATGTGCATAGCCATTGCAGGGCATCATGCGGCTTCACAATTGCTATACAGTGTGAGCTACTGACACAGTTCATAGCCATGACTATGTTCACATACAATACATATCTAATGTGGAATGTGACCCACGTCACTGAGGTGTATACACTCTAAACCCTAATGTGGAATGTCACAGAAGGGTATATGGATGATACCCCTGCACATCTGCAACCATATTACTGATGTCTGGCAACTATGCCCACACATGGCTAACTTAGCAGTACTCTATGTCCCACATGCCATCTGTGTACCTCACACAGATTAGGAGCAGGCATGACAGTGATATCTGACACCAGCAAGGTGAATATACTGTATCTGTAGCCTGATGTGGTTGTATGTGTATGTTATGCAACACGTGTATGTATTTGAATACTGTATAGGTGAATGCTTTCATACCGTGACATACTCAAGATGTTCAAGACATGTTATGTGGTGGTTTCATGTTATGCCTACACAAGCTATGCACAGGCCTGTATGATGTTTAGTGTTTCACATCTGCAATATCACCATTACACAAAGGCCATAGTTGTATTGTGTCAAGCCAATGTACAACAGGGTGTACACACATGTACATCACTTCTACTGTGAGTGTTGCTTCATGTCTCTGGCCATCCTCCATGGCCATGTGTACACATGTTCTGTACAATGGTTGTGATGGCCATTTTATTTCACATGTTAGTGTTAGCCCATATCACATACACCCATAGATGTCATATGTTCCACTGAGGACAGGGCTATGCAGACAAAGGGTGGTATGCATGGGATGTGAGACATGTTTTGCAGGATAGCTCAGCAGTGTTGCAGTCAGCCCACTACATGTCATGGACATGTCAGATAGCACATGACATTGTGTAACATTCATAGCAAGGGTGTATCCTGTGAGCCTGTTATACTCCAGCTCCAACACATTTAGAGTGCGTGCACACATATACTGTCTGTACAGTACTGTTCGTATTCCCAACATGTGTAATGCTGATATGTAGTACCTGTCCCTACAGTTAAACACACCTCCACCATTGTATTCATGGCAATGACAATTTGGAAGGTTTAGTGTAGGTGTTTCATATAGTCTTCAATTGTTTCACATGGGTAACCACTGTGATGCATTGCAGGTATGACCAGTGTCTATTAACAGGACCACCATACAGTATGTGTACATGTGTTATGGCAGATAGCAGGCAATTAATATGTTCCATGCATTATCAAGCCTGGTAAATAATAACAATCTCTCCTGACACAGGCTGCTGTCACTGCAAAATGCCAGAGGTACCTAAACAGGAGTGTCACAGCAGTAAGATCATTATCCGCACCTGTGTGATAGCTACAGGGTACAATGTCCATGTTAGCACATAAGCCAGTACAATAAACTTTACTATGGAGTATGCACATCTGTGCATACATAGAGTAGCAGACTATAGTCTGTGGCATGTGTGCATACATGCCTTGCATATGATGTGACATTACATATTGTACAGTAACACGTAACTGTGAAATATAGTTGTGTTATATGTGCAGTAGTGACTTACCAGGCAACTCCAGGCTCGGTGGTTGAGAGACATCCACCTCCACAGTACCAGCTAAAGCTTGTGGATGGAGGTCTGCAAGTGTCCCCAGGTTGGCCAGTAGCTCCTCGGTAGGTGTGAGTGGGGGCTGGGTGCATGGCCCTCACCTGTTGCACCTTGTTCCCTGGCGATTGCATTAGCACACTGTTTCACCCATCTTATGAGGTCAGTGCAGTGTCAGCGCACCTGCTGATAGGTGCAATTGTGACCGCCATCATCATTTATCCTCCTGCAGAGTTTCTCCCATGGGGCATCCCACTGCTGTGCATCCTGTGACATATGGCTGAAGAGCGTTGTATGGTTGGCAAGGAGGTATGGGACAAGGACCTCATCCTCCAAGTGGCTGTATGCCGGCAGCCTGCTATGTGGGATACCAGGAAGACATAATGATGGAGACAGGTCACAGTAACTCACAGAGAAGTGCAGAAGTACAGCTGAACATACATGTGTATCACATTTATTAAGATTACAAATATGTCTTTGCAAATCTACATGACACTAACACCACTGACGTACAAGTCACACACATTTGACACTTACTGGTGATGTGATGTTATCACCATATGTGTGTGTGTCATGTGATGACATTGCTCATACACCATGTGGATGTTGTCTTGATGTGGGCATGTCTGTTTGCCTGTACTGGTGTCTTTACCTATCAGCACATGCCTGGATGTGTTCATATTAATGCAACCAACCTTAATGCTGTGTATATGTCACATATATAGTCATACATAGCCGTTAGAGACATGACCTGTGACCCTGCAGACTTGCAAGCATGTATGTGTTTTGCCATATGCATCTACATGGCACTGCACAGCTGTGTAGCATCCTGCCATGTATTGCCTGTGTTGCACTTGTGTAACACATGGGGCAATAGCTAGCCTGATGGTATTTGCAGGGTTAGATATCAACTATATAATGTATGGTCATTGTGATCTAGTAGGCTATATGCCCTGGGCCATTTATGAGCCTAGGCAGACAGGTTACCTAGCTGTAGGCAACAAACAGGTAAGTTTCAGTGGCCAGTTCAAGCAGTGCCACAAAACTGATCCACAGGGTTACTGATATATTTGGCATGTGGTCATCACACCATGTCACAGAGAGGGGCAATGTGCAGCTTCACAGGACAGGGATGCATAGTATGGCAAGAATATGTTAAGTGTATGGGATAGAGATCTGTCAGGCATGTTGTGATCCTTGTACTAGAAAGGTGGATGTCCATGAAGTATGTGTTTATTTGGGATCAGGATGTGTTAAGTGTAGCATGTCCAAAACCTCTGGGTTAGACATGGCTTTATTCAAGGTAAGCTGCATGCTACATAGTGCAGCTAGGGATTGGGAAGGGCAGTGTAGGCCATTTACACATGGGCAATAACTCTTAAAGGAAATATGTGATCTAGTATGGGTCACATGGGTGTTGAGTACGGCTGAGTAATTATCTCTATATTCCTGGATGGCACCCTGTCATGATTAGGGGTGCTACATACGACTACCTGTCTGGTGTGGTGAAGTAACTATTAAAGAAAAGATTACTGTCCAGCTGCATCCCATACACACAGTTGCCATTATGTTGACTGCTGCCTAGGTGGTAGTTCATGGGTACAGGGTTTGTAACAGAGGGGATTTCAATGCAATACTTAGTTGTCATATTGTGGCCATACATCACACACCACACATCTGACACACTAAGGCCCTTCTGTATGTTGAATGCAGCACACATTGAGTGAACTATTGCTCCTAGTTCATAGTCATTTGCAAACATCAGTAGGCTGATGCCTTCTGTGTTAGTCTGTGTGGTATAGATAACAAAGAGGGGGAGTACCAGGAATGAACCCTGTATTACTGTGGCTGGCACTGGTTTGATGTGCGTGTATTAGTCAGACACCTTCTGTAGTGTTGGTTCTGCCAGCAGTCCAGTTGCCAACCACTCCTGTGACATAGGAATATACACCTTGTTTACTGAGTGTAGCTGGAACACAGTATGGGTGATGGTGTCCTACGACCTGGCAAGGTCATGATATGCAGTGTAAATCAAACCTACTGTCATCTACATCTGTACTGAGTACATCAAATAAGTTGATCACGGTTCATGGCCTTACAGACCAGACTCAGCAGGGTAGTTGCACACTATTTCCCATTATCAATGGTGTCTCCCCCTTTGTGGGTTGTGATAACTGTTGCTGTGCACCATTCGGTGTGTACACAGCCTGACATGGAGCTATGATTGAACATGATGTGTGTGTGGATAGCTGATTGTTCTTACATTTGTGTAGGATACACCCTGGGATGTTGACAGGTCCCATGAAAGCTGTATGTATGGCTTTAGAGAGTGCAGCTTGTACCTGCATAGTTGTTATTACAGGGGCCCTGTAGTGTACATGGATATATTACTAAATGTACCTGTTGGGGGGGTGGGAGTGGGTTTAGTTTCTCCAAGACCCTATCTGGATGAGCGGGTGCTACTTCTGTAGGTGCAGTACTTCCCATGCCATATTGCTTTGCAGCACAGCAGGTCTTGTCGTTGCCATTACGATTAATGACACAGCTATAGAATGCTCTGTGCTTGGCCTCATAATATGTCGCTGATTAGTTTCACAGTAGCTTTGTGTGGTTTTATATGGTATATCTGCATCTTACTGAGGCTGACCAGGAATCACCTACACTCATGTGTGTTCACTCTTGCAACAGTTACTACCTTCTGTGGTACAGTTTAAAGAATGTACCCCTACGCCCCCTCAATATAGTGAACACTCTTATAGACTTGAAACTTTTTGTAAGGAATTTAAATCTTACACTTTACTTCAAGGGGCAACCCTATACCAACAACAAATTGAGTAGGAGTAGTACTTTCAACCCCCCCCACCCCCACCCACCCATCTATTAAGGTCTTTGAGGAACTTGTTGATAGGGACCTTAGATCATTCCAGTCCAAAGTAGTTAAAACATCTCCAACCAACTTAGACCAACAAGCACTCAGACTCATTAACTATCTCAAGAAAGAGAATGTTAGAGTTATGAAACCTGATAAAGGGGGAGGGGTGGTGTTGATGTACAACTCGTATTATGATACCTACATTTACAGCATGTTGCAGGATTCTAACCAGTACGAGCTAGTATCTAGAAATGAGGCTAATATCGCCTATTCGAAGATTAGTTTTATGTTAACTGACCACCTACTTCAAGGCGCTATTAATGAAAAGCTTTACAACTATTTGCATGTCAACAAACCAAGAATCCCTGTTATTTTTGGAATCCCCAAGACACACAAAGGGCTTGACCCTTTAAAGTTTCGACCAATTGTATCTGGGGCAGGAGGCATTACAGAACCTTTAGGGAAATTTATTGACCAGGTAACAAAACAGTTCGGAACATCATTAGAACACGTTTGTAAGGACTCCTGAGATTTTCTCAAAGGAATAAAACATGCTTTTTACAAACCGGAACTTCTTTTGATCACTATAGATATAGTTGATCTATTCCCAAGTATTCCACATTCAGTGGGCTTAGAGTGGTTTAATGAAGTATTAAGTACTGAAACCAATCTGGGCAACACTATAACTAACCTGTTAGTTGAATACATGGAAACAATTTTAGAAAACAACTATATACATTTTAATGGTGAAATATACAAGCAGAAAAAAGGAGTAGCTATGGGCACTCCTTGTGCGTCCTTTTATGCCAACACCGTCCTACATAGATGGGAACAAAGGTTTATTTTTTCTACCATCTGGGCACAATATTTAGTGCACTACAAGAGGTACCTAGACGATATATGCATTTTTTGGGCAGGAACCCATGATGAATTTTCGGATTTCATCAAGTATTTAAACTCAACCACCCATTTTTTATCTTTTACGTATACGATTAGTAATGACGAACTACATTACCTTGATGTAACCTTATACAAGGATCGGGTCAATAATGTATTCCAATCTAAACTGTATAGGAAGCCAACCTTTTCTAATACATACTTACACTTTCAGAGTGGACACCCCTTCTATCAGAAAAAGGGCATTGTCAAAGGACACTTCATAAGAGCTTCTAGAATGTCCAGTACTACACACGATTGTTTAGATGAGATTGACTTCCTAAAATCTCTATTTCTTGAAAGAGGATACCCCTTAACACTTTTAACTACTTTAGCCCAACAGGTCATGGGCAGCAGAGAAACACTCTATCCCCCTCTTTTAGGTGCAGATGCGGTTGTTCATCACACTGACATTAAAGAGCCTGACCACACTTATGGCAGGTTCATTTATACTTACTGTCTCAACTCCTTTGAAGTTGAAGAAATTTTCCACAGACATTGGCCAGTTCTTTCACTACATGATGAATTGAAAAATATTATACCACCACACCCAAAGTTTATTAGAAAGAGGGATACCAACCTCAAAGAAATTTTTGAAGGGAACAACCATACCAGAACGAACACTCAATTGCCCAAATCAGGCACCTTTAAATGTGGTGCCTGCAAACAATGTAACACTATTTTTGACACCCCTAGTATTTACATTGTTTCTAGGAACTTTCTGTTTAGACCTAAAGTTTTTACAAACTGTGGCAGCAAAGGAGTGGTATACTTAGGGTTCTGTACCACCTGCACTAGTTTCTATATTGGCAAAACAGAAAGGCCTTTTAGAAGAAGAATTTATGAGCATTTACATGACATTTCTAAACAAAAGGAATCAAATGCTTTATATAAACATTCCTTGGTTTGCAAGAATTTCAAATTTAAGTTCTTGGTATTGGAACAAGTACTTCCCAATGCTAGGTGGCGACTGGGAAACAAGTCTAGAATATAGAGAACTTTTCTGGCAACTCAGGTTAGAAGCAAGTAGAGCCCCAGGTTTAAATGAGAGTGTTAACATCAGCAGTGTTCTCAAAATCAGAAGAGCTCGCTTGTAGGTTTGTAAGTAGACACACCCTTCACAGTAAGATCATTCACTGTTGTAGGTGTCTGCTGCAACATGACTTTTTAACTACAGTAAACTTTATGCTTGTATACTTTTTTCAACAATTTTTTCTCTACAGATGTATGTTTTCTATTTCTACTATTTTTAAAATTGTTTTAACATTCACCAAATATATTTAACACAAAAATTATGAACAACAGGAATACAGTTTTTAACATAACTGATAATGCAGTTCATTTAACAGGTTTTATATGTACACACACTTGCTACTAGAGTTAATATATGAGCATTAGCACGTACATTTTTAAACAGTGTATTTTATGTTTCAAATGTGCAATGCTTTGTAATATGGGTATTTCTTTTTAAACATATGAGCATTTCTCCTTTTTAAATTATGAGTGTTGCTTCACTAAAGTAGCACTCCTCACTAATTGTTAATTGACTTAAGACTAACAGCTAACTAGCTAACCATGTGATAGGGAAAGATATATAAAATGGCACTGTTTCCAATGTTTGAATTCATTTTTAACCTGAAAAAGCTCGGTATCTAGCCGAGCGAAAGCGCTTGTTTTATATCAATAAACTTTCTTGCAACTACCCACTTGGCACTCATTTACTCTGTGGATTACGTTGGTCAGATCCTGCGTTGAAGCTTGTTTTTCTTTGGTTTGGTGATACTGTTGCTATTTATTTCACAGTTTAAAGAATGGTACCACCAGTTTGCCTTCTTGTTTGTGTTGGGTTGAATCCTGTTTCAGTGGCACAATCACTGCACATATGTGACTGCTTAAGGTTCATTTGTCTAGGATTCAGCATTTGCACATGCATTGTCCATCTGTATGGGTGCCATGACAGTCACCACTCTGCTCTTAGGAAATATAACATTGGCATTGGAGTCCGACTATGTGTAACATACTTTTAGCCCTCTTTGTGTGACTACTGTGAGCCAGGTCATTGGGGTAGATGGAATCCAACATGCATTGAGTGTAGGTGTTGGTACATGAGGAGTCTTCCCAGTTCATAATGGAATAGTTGAGAGTAGCCATTATTATAGTTCTGTTTCAGACCTAATCTTCCCCATTACAGCACGTTATGACAGTTGGGAAATCTGTGGCCTGGTAGGTGATCTGTCGCAAGGTGCAATTTGAATTCCATTTTGGCACAAAGGTAGTTGCTCAGCATAATGCATCTGAAGTTATGCAAGTGCAAGTGCAACTAGCGTGGGGGTGTACATATCCTTCAGGAATATGGACACACCTGTGGCCCGTGTGTTCCAATAAAGAATAATGGGCAAGAGGTGAGGTATGTGTTATAACATGGTCATGCAGGTGTGCTCTCTGGAGCGTTGAAACATGGCTCAGCCACTGCACAGATATGTTCTCCATGTTAGGGATTGAAATATGTGTGTCCATATAGTGTTTTTGACATGTATCATTGTGTAGCAAGACTCACAGTTTATTGCTTGGCTGTCCCTGTAACAGCAGTGGACCTTCACTTGAACTGTGCATGATGAAGGCACTATAGGGGAAGCATGAGTCCTAGGCAGTATCCAGATTCCCAGGGGTGACAGGTGCAGGCCCTGTCTGGCAAAGCATCATGGTCTGTCAACCATGTTATCCCGGGCAGACAGATATTGGATACCCTTTGACTTGCACCACTACACTAGATAATTGTGGAATACAATATTTTTGTCCCTGTACTGCAGTATCATTCTGGCCAATGCAGAATGCTACCCAGGCCTTGGGACATACCTGCATGGGCTGCAAGACCTGACAGTTCCTACATGTGTATCCATGCAGTCCAGGCTATTGCATCACAAGTCCTGCACAGCAACATGGAATATGCCAGAGCCATGTGTATAGTACAAAAGGTGGTCTGAGTGTATGGGTATGTAGCTAATCATGGCAGACAGGCAGCTAACAGTATGTATGCCCTTGTATAGGTTGGTGTGTAACATAGTGCTAGAGTTTGCATTCACACATGAGTACTGTTGGGCATGTTTCCAGCTACGTGCCCTGAGGTGTGGCACAATTATGCAAACTATGTCATACAGTTTGTGTATTTCGGTGTCTGTCTCTTCCAGCTTGGGGGGGGGGGTCACTTGTTTCGCCAGATACTTGGAAGCATCTGTGAATGTGTGTGATTTCTGGTAGTGTGTGTGTGTGGGTGTCCTTACTGTGTTCTGGTAAGGGTATGTGTTGGTTGTGTTGATGAGATGCATGTTTTAACCTACACCTCATGACTGTCCAGTCCAGTAATGGCTGTAGACTGGGCTGCCTATAAGCTTACCCCTGTAGCTGCATCCCAAACAATGTGTGGGGCATGGTGTTAGGTGGGTTTGGCAGTGTACATGGCATAGAGATTATATTCCCCCAGGATGATCACATACACAAAGCTGACATTAGTAAACAAAAGTAGCTGACTAGTGGACATGCCTGTATGAGCATTCAGTACTACAAGTACCAAGTACTGTATTTAGTTTACTTATTGCTTATGAAGATGTTTTAGACAGTGATGCTCACATGTAAATATTAGTGTTATGGACGTGATAACACTGGCTATTACAGAAACATTGTAGCTACCTTTAGCAGCAATCCTCCTCTGAGGAACACATCAAATCCAGTTAGTTGATTACAGATGATGCAAGTGTCTACAGGTCTGTTTCCTTCTCTGGGTATATACTCACATATCCACCAGGACCATGAGCTCTGTTGGGCACTGACATCCACTCTCCAAACATAGTCATTTATCAATAGACTCTGATGCTACTATCAACATGATCAGGATATAATCAGATAGTGTATGCCAGGATATAATCAGATAGTGTATGCCAACACCTATGAAGAGGCTATTACACATGGGAAGCTGTCTCCAACATCTTACACTCCTACTGCAGATGTTACACTGGAGTTAAAGATGATATGTAACCTATTTCATTACCAGTACTGTACACTACCTTACATACAGTATGTGCGAGCGGCTGTTAGGATGGCAATGAGAGGTTGGGATACACAAACCTGGTAGTTCAATCAGTGTGTCTCTACTCTCGATATCCACTCTATGTAGGTGTGCACATAGCTATTTGGCCCGGCCCTGTAACAAGGGTCACTACACATTTGCATAACATGTACACAATCACAGCTGTTATTGCTTGTAAGCGATACTAGAGAGGTCCACCCCTTTAACAAGGGTCACTACACATTTGCATAACATGTACACATGCACAGCTATTATCACTTGCAAATGATACTAGAGAGGTCCAGCCCTGTAATAAGGGTCACTACACATTTGCATAACATGTACACATGCACAGCTGTTATTGCTTGCAAATGATATTAGAGAGGACCAGCCCTGTAACAAGGGTCATTACACATTTGCATAACATGTACACATGCACAGCTATTATTGCTTGCAAACAATTCTAGAGAGGTCCAGCCCTGTAACAAGGGTCACTACACATTTGCATAACATAAACACATGCACAGCTGTTATTGCTTGCAAGCAATACTAGAGAGGTGGATATTACATGTGTTATGTGCATGGATAGTTACCTGGCTCTTCCAATTATCTTTGCTGCTAAACTGTCAGATGAATACACATGATCTGTATCCTGTTATTGAGTATTTTAATTGCCAAAAGACATAACTACTGTTTGCATAACATAACAGAACTGCTATGTAGAATAGAACACACATCTGCTTAATATACTGTACATTACACAATTATTGGCACAACATCCCACAATGCACACCTTATTTGCAGGGTAAGCCCACCTTTAACATGTTCATCTTACTTATACACCCATACATATGTTGACCATTACAATATATCGACATATACTATCTCCTGTAATAGCACATACTTGTTGGACCAATCCTGAACCTGACAGTGGCTGGAAGCAAATTGGTGGGTTCCAAGCCCGTATCATCCCTTGTGGTGTATGCGGAGTTTGCCTTGTGGCCTACAGCAGTACACACATAAAATACTACAAGCATTACCACTGCCCAACAATACATTGCTACAAGATAGCTATTTCCACTATATGCATTTATTACACTGTAATTCTTACAGAACAGGTACTACATACACAGACATACTACATGTTATACATACCTTCTTAGTAACTAGAAGTGTTATTGACTAGTATAATACCCATTTTTGGTTCGTCTTTCAGTGTTTTGTACTGTCCTACAGGTAAATGCAGATGGTCTGAATGTTTGACAAGGCAACCTTTTATAGTTACAGATCAGTAACGTGCTATCCTGATAACCAGTTGGTGTTCCTAAGTAGCTGATTACATACACATCAGCTGCGCTACTACTGCCTTAGCCAATACCATGGCTACAGTGGAGTATAACTGAGTACTCCACTTGCATGTTGTCCCTTTGGCTTACTTGTGAGGAAGACAGTGTGGAAGTGTTGTTTGGAATCTATTGCAACAGCTGTATGGAGGCGAACAGTAATATATTGCATGTAATGCCTAGAGGATTTGGTCTAAATGTGAGTAATGCTGTTATATTTCTGAACATTGCTACTTGTGCAGGGTTTGTCTGTACCTAATACTTCTGCATATGTTTCAGTCTGGCCAGGTTGTTTGACCATCTCAAGGCTACATAGCTATGCATATAATGTTAGGGGGTTTACAGTGTGCTTACCAGACATATTTAGTTTGGTGTTACCGTGTATCATACTGTGCTGATAAGCAGTACTCGGTAACACTTCCTGGTGTACGAACCTGTCAACCCTCTGAAACGGGATTAGCTCATACAAACCCTGTTACATCAGCAGCTTTTCAATTGTATAACAGCAACTATTCCACATAGGGCCATGTTAGTGTGTCTGTGTCCAGGTATGTTAAGGTTTCAGCAGATGTTGTACAGTAGTTGAATAATTGGTTATGGTATGACAGTATGTAATAGATGTTGATAGGTGTACATAGCACATGCAGGTGTGTAGGAACCCCTTTTATACAGCGTCTATATGTGTGTGGGTGTTCTTTCCCTATGTAAACACCTATCCCTTAGTGGACTAATACTATGGTAATTGCAGGCTGATTCATTAAGGCACTGTTAAATGCTTTCTGTATAGCATGCGGGTACTGTTGGTCCTTGAATCCTTTTGGCAATACATCAGAATGTAATAATGTTTTGCAAAATGAAAGCTGTCTGTGTACTTCTGTCATGGATATTTGCAGTCATTGCAGTTGTGTTGGTGACTGTGTCCATAGAACATATCTGTAATAGTGTATTGGCATATACTCTTCATATGTTATGCTCATTTTGTTTGGGGCGGGCGGAATGTGTGATTGCTATGGTCCATGTTATACTCTGATATGAACACTTTGGATGCTGTTTACAGACATGTATGTATGTGTGTATATATATATATATATATATATATATATATATATATATATATATATATGTATAGATATGTATATATTATTGCATATGTTTATCTGTACCGTCATATATATACATATATATATATATATGAGCATACACCTTTAATTCGGTACATGATGGGTTGTCCTATTTCAACACATTCCTCTCTTTTGTGTTTTAACCTGTCTGCATACACAACTGGGATAGGTACATCCCAGGTAGCTTAGTGTTAGGTTACTCTGAGGATGGAGTACATGGTTGCGGGTTCTACTCCTGGAACGTGTTATTATTTTACTTCTCAGAGTAGGCACTGGTAGGGAAAGTGTGAATAACACACATTTACATGGTTATAAGCAGGTTTGCACGTGGTCTGCATGATGTTAAGCAAAGGTTAAACCTGTGAAGCACTTCTCCGTTTACCATGTTTCAGTGCCACTTACCATCACGCAAATCTGTGGAAACCCGCTTACAACTGCTTAAGAGTGCTTTAATCCACCTTCATCTAACAGCCCTTATTCTGGCCCTCAAAATAACCTCACAGCCCTTGCAGGTCTTGAACCTGGGACCATGAACACCACAGTCACTGACTTTACCACTAAGGCATCTGCGATATGTACAAATGTTATGGTGTTTAGAATATACATTTTACTACAGGCATTCTTCACTACTGAAAACAAATGTGACAGTCGGTAGGTGCATCCCCTTGTTGGTCAGGTCAGACCATAAGCTAATTACCTTTAACATCCACATCCCACTCCCACCCCCCAGTAAGGAAACCTCCATAAAAACTTCTCCAAAGCCAACTTCATGCTACTCAAGTCAGAAGTTCCAAACTTCATGACACCCATGTAGATGGGAACTGAAAGTTCGACTGCTGAGTACTACACTAAGGCACTGTACGAGCACATCCACTCATGCATGAATCATGCCATCCCAAATAGAACCAAGATCCTCTCCTCCAAAAAAGGAAGCCAATCTGGTGGTCCCCTGCCATAAACAAACTTTACAACAAAAGGAAGAAACTGTTGCAGAAAAGCAGAAAATCCCAGGATGCAAAAAACTCCCTTACCAGCCTCAGTAAGAAGCTGAGATCCCTCATAAAATCCTCCAAAGCTAGTTATGAAAATAAAATTGCCAAAGATTCCAAAGACAACCACAAGGCATTCTATAACTATGTCAAGAATCTAAATGGCAATGCTCATATCTGCTCTGAGCTACAACAGAATGGCATTAAATATACTGATCCCAAGCATATTGCCAATTTCCTGACAGATAGATTCAGTGTCAACTTTACCCCCCTCTCACCCCCTAAATGGCCCATCTCAATACTGGAAGATTGCCAAATTCTGGTAATAATGGCCACACAGGTAAAAAACTCACTCTCCAAAGCTAAGAATACAGCATCCATGGGACCAGATGACATCCTGGGTTGTGTACTACATGAACTACAAAATGAACTGGCACCTCACCTAAGTGTCATGTTTAATCATAGCCTCACCTCAGGTTTTGTGCCCACTGAATGGCGCACAGCTACAGTTATCCCACTCCACAAGGGGGGATCCAACTTGGATCCTGGGAACTACCGCCCCATCAGTCTGACGTGCCTGATCTGCAAGGCCATGGAATGTATTATCATGGAACTTATAAACAAAGACATTGGCAACCTTTAAACATTGGACCCCACCCAGTTTAGGCTCGTGAAGGGCAGATCTTGTCTCCTGAACCTGATTGACTTCTTCAAATCAGTCTCCGGAGCCATGGGCGAGGGTAAGGCAGTCCACACAGCCTATGTGGACCTTGCCAAGGCCTATGACACAATCCTCCACTCTGGAGTCATAGATAAACTTACTAAGCTGGGCATTAATCCCTACATCACTAGATGGGCTGCCAACTGGCTTACTGACAGAACCCACACTGTAAAAGTAACTGACTCCAAATCCAGCTCCAGACAAGTGACAAGTGGAGTACCTCAGGGTTCAGTCCTGGGACCTCTCTTGTTTGGCATCTACTTCTCTGAAGTACAGGCCAACACTAATGGACTCTGGCTAGCAAAGTTTGCAGGTGACTGCAAACTAAGAGCCATTATTGAATCCCCAAATTATGTGGATACTCTACAAAAGGGCCTTACAGAAACAGATGCTTGGAGCCAGAGCCATGGGGTCAAGCTCAATGCCAAGAAATGTATAGTTATCTTCTTTGAGAAAAAAACATGTACCCGTGAATTACTACATAGGTGGCAGTACAGTAAACACTGAAAGTGTGGTAAGAGACTTAGGGACACAGGTGGACAGTGGTCTCACCTTCAATAAGCACATCGCCACAACAGTTAGGAAATCCTTCTATGTGGCACACCTCATTACTAAGGGGTTTTCATCAAGAAAATAGGAGGTCATTGTCCCACTGTACTCATCCCTCATTAGACCCATTATAGAATACAATGCCCTATTTGGTATTTACCTCTCAAGACATCTGCAACAACTGGAAAGGCCGCAGAAATACATCACTAAAAGAATCACAGGCCTAAAGCAAATGCCCTATGCTGATTATCTTAAAAAAAACTCCAACTATACTCTGTCGCATATCATCTACTCCGAGGCGATCTCTGCTTAACATACAAGGCCATGTCAAACCCAGAGCTGTTGGATATGCTACACTTAAAGAAATCCCAATCCCTCAGAGCCACAGGCTCCAGGGATCTAAACCTAGTCATCACAATAAACAAAACATGCTGGAGGGATAGGTTCCTGACACAGAGACTCCCCAGACTCTGGAATAGACTGCCCATACATATCAAGCAGAGCGCCTCTTTGGCCCTCTTCAAAAGGAACCTTGATAACTGGATGGGAAAAAGGAAATTCACCCGAGGGATCACGTGAGTTGCCCTGCTAGACAGGGGTCCAGGAAAGTAAATAGTGTGAGAAGAAATAGCCAAGGAATTGTTATGGCTGGGCTTGTATAGGCCCTAGGGCCGATAGCCTAGTACCAACCTATGAACCTACATATGTCTGATACATGTTAATGTTCATATGTTTGTGAAATTAGGTGTTGCAATGTGACATGACAGGATGTATTATGGATGAGAATGGTTCTTGTTTTGTGTCCTTTTTATATTGTCCCCATACTCCATGTATACCCCTCCAGTTCACTTATTGGACATCCGACCCAGGCCCCTCCTTGATGCATGATTGCATTACCCATCATTCCTCCCCCACCCCAATCTTCACATACACAACAGCCACCCCTTCTATGGTGAATTAGGTTAATATTAATTGTTATAATACCAGAGCTGCATGTGTTTTGTGTACACTCCAATTCCTTTGGAGTGCTTCTGTGTCACGAAGTGTGTTCATAGATGTTTATATATATGGCTACTGATGCAACTGCATAATATAAATATATATATATATATATATATATATATATATATATATATGCAGACATCACTGATGCGTATATATATATATATATATATATATATATATATATATATATATATATATATATTTCATATTAATTTGTAACAGTAATACATATGTAGACTGGAATGTGTTGGTTTACAAACTACAGTACATTACAATGTACTGTACATATGTACACAAAGTGACTGTCCCATTTGTGATCATTACAGCGAAATGCATATGGTATAAGGTGTAGTCTCAAGACTGCAAAACATATACGCACCTCAGATGGCTTAGTGGTAAGGCCCATGACTATAGCGTGCATGGTCCAGGGTTCAACACATGCGATGCTTTACAAATGTTTTTTACTCCAGAATAAGGCTCATTTAAGCAGTTGTAAGCATGTTTAAAAGTGTTTGTGTGACATTATAGCAGCCGTTAAACATAGTTAAACAAACTTTGTAACATAACCTGTGTGCGCAAACACGGCCACATCCACTAACTACTCAGGATATATACATGTCAGTGAAGTAACATCTCACTATGTGCTGACATAACATTACATTCTCTGTTGACTGTACTCTCCAGCACACATGGGTTTATATGGGTGTTTTAAATGTTTATTATACAGATGATTACTACCTATATATGCAAGCTGTGGTTAAGGTATACTTTTGAACGTGATAAACATCCCTGCCTTTATCGGGATTGGAACCTCAAATGCACAGATACTATGCAGATGCTGTAACCGTTACACTGTTGATATTAACGTTGCTTCTGCCTCTTTCCTATTTAGATGATTTCTATGTGTAAGCTAGGCTAAGCAAAGATGGAGGCCCCCAAACTCAGTGAGCCTCATGTACTCTTGAAATAACAACATATAACAAATGTACTGTGAGACAATACATTACATTCCTAACTACATTAGGCATAGCCCCTCACTGACATTGACAGTTCCGCTGTGGCGACCCCTAACCAGGAAAAAGCCGAAAGACACAACAACAACAAATATATATATATATATATATATATATGTGTGTGTATATTTATATATATTTTTTTTACTTTAGCATTGATATGTTAGTTTGTGTATGCTGAGTAACATGTCAACAGAGAAGAGGGATTGCTGTGAGCACAGACAGTACCATATTTGTTTGCATCCAGTTGAAGTAACATAGATTACTTCCTAGGGACTCACCTGTAGGCAGCTGACATACTGTTTACAACTTGCGTACAGTCCTGGGTAGAGGTTATTTGCATGTGTGCTATGTGAATGATACTCTGTGAGTGTATGCACAAGAGTAAGAGCACATACAGGATCTTCCCTTAATGCATGCTTTTTTTTAAGAATCACAATGAGCTTTTATATGCACATATTCTGCATGCCAGTGATACTCCAGAGTGTACCATCTCTTATGTTCCTTGGTAATTCGTGTCTGTAGAACAAACAGCAATGATAAATAGATGTGGTGCATTAAGTGCAAAGAAGTTGCTAATGGGTGTTGTAAAGAATGCAGCAGAAAATGAGCAAAGTGGACAAACAGTGCAGTCAGAGAAAGCTGTGGTAAGTATAGATGAAGAGGAATTAGAAAGCAAGACTTTGTATTTCCCGACAAGACAATAATAAAGAAAATGGAAAGCCAAGCAGCAGAAAAGTGCATATGACAAATAAATCCAAGAATAAATGTGCTACAATTTGTGGAAGAAAGATATGATGATGAAGAGATAAACTCATATAACATGGAGAGGAAGAGAAATGAAAAAAGCGTTTTGCTATCAAATCTTTAGCATTACTTTATTATTAAACATCATTAAGTAGTAAAATGAATGTAAGGTAAAACATTTTTATTTTTATTTTTTCATTTGATTTAGAGGGTGTGTTAAATATTAAAAAATCATTCAAGAGATATAAAGTGCATTATTAAATGTCCTAAGTGGTAAAAGCAAAGTAAGATATAACATTACTGAGTGCCTTCTGTGTGGAGTCTGCATGTCCTCCCCACAGTCGAGTGGCGTTCAAAAAGAAATGCATGAATGAGCGTGCCTTCATTGAAGGTTGGGCATCGGGCTGGCACATCGGCACTGTAAAAATCTACTGCCAATCATTAGCGGACCGGAGTTCTGCTGTGGTGACCCCTAACTGAGAAAAGCCAAAAGAAGAACAAACAAACATGTATTGCGTGCATTTGATTAAGAGATTGTGTTAAATATTAAGAAACATTCTGGAGATGTAAAGTTTATAATGTAATATGAAGCTCAGCAACAGAGGACATTGCTATGTATACAGTAATTTGTGATATTAAGGTTAGACACTGGAATTAGGTTGGCAGAACCATTATTGAGGATATGAATCTAAGTAATACGTACATCAGTTTAATAACTGCATAAGGATGTCGCAAAATAATATAAGGGAAGAAAACAAGGAAAACAAGTGATGCTTTTTATATAGAAATGGATGCACAATATAGGGAGAGTTTAATATTGATGCTTTTTTAAGTGGGATGCAGTTTACTAAAACATATAATGATTCAGAAATGATTCAGGATGTTATATATGATTTTAAGGTTAAAAACCTGATCAATGTGCAAATTTTGTTTTTATGACATAGCAATCACACTTATGGACAAATGTTGTTTAATATGCCTTCATTAAGGTCAATACTGGTATTTGTGCAACTCAGGAAAAAGATAAGATATCTCAAGGTGCTTTTAGATATTTATTGAAAGAGGGGCTGACGCATTTCAGATATCACGTGTAGTTACATAATTTGTGAATGTAAACAGAATGCAGACAAATCAAGCAAATAGCGACAATGGAGCAAGCGGAGGTCACGTAGCTTGAACAGCAGCTTGCACCGGGTGGTGGTGTAAAAAATAACTAAATGTGCTGGAATTGCACCGTATCCAGAAAACAGACAGCCTTCTGTTAGAAACAGTTCACTGTAAAAGCAGTACACAAACACAGGGTGATAATCCACAACGTATACGATACTACAACACACCGCCCAAGTCTCCACTCGAATCAAAGGATAAAAGAAACCACTCGGTCCAAAATACAGTAAAATATCTGGAGTTTAATATAAAAGCAGCTCACACTAGTTTAGCGCTTTCATCTGCTCAAACGCAGACTTCCTCAGAACTAGTGTGTCCCTTCATGATCGTTCATTTTTAAAAAACATTTGGCCAATGCTTTAATCATTTCTTAAAGAGACAAACATGTTACAAAGCAAACATTGTGAATATTTTAAAAACACACGTATACATTAATATATTCCTTAGACCTACATGTGTTGATGGTTCAAACATAGGAACATTACTATACAATTTAAGAAGTATGATTAAAGAGTATATATATGTGTATTAATATTAAGTTTACCCTCTAAAAATACCATCTTCATATTTTAAATAATTTAATAATCCAGCATTTAATGTAGTGTACTTTATCCTACCCTATTGCAAAGCAAGAGCTAAACATATAAACCTTTTGTTGGTTTGATAAATTTGCTAAGAATCCAGGATCAAAAAAGGTTTAATACTAATAAAGTCATTAATACCTGGACTTCTGGTGGAGTCTGTCAGGATCTGCCATTTACTCTCTTTACTGGCCAATCTAGTCTTCCAATCACCCCCAAATGGTCCTTCTTTTTCTTCATCTATGATAAAAAATGAAAATGTGTGTTCCTCTCCAAATTCTTTTATGTGTCTAAATAATGCATTATTACAATTCTTCTTTTGAATTTTGTAGTAATGCTCATACACACGCTTCCTAAGCTCCCTTTCTGTTTTGCCTATATAATAGGCCGAACAGATTTTGCATAGAGCTAAATAGACAACACGCTTTGTGCAGCAATTACCACCGATACTTTTAATCACAGTTTTGTTAATATCACCCAATACTATTCTACTACTGGTGTTAATAAACTTGCATTGGTTGCATCGTCCACATTTACTGGTAAAAATCCTTCCTTTCTTAGTAGTCACCTTCATTGGCCTTGTACATTCCAATAACCTTTTAATGTTGGGACCAGTCTTGTAGACAATTCTGGGCTTAACCCCCACAATCTTCCTGTTGGAATCAACAACAGTAATAATGTCCCAATATTTGTTAAGTATATCCAGAATTCTAACACTGTATGGGGTGTATGTTAAAACACATACTCTGCCTGTAAACCCATTCATATGTTTAGTTGATACCATACTTTCTATCTTGTGACCCAGTAGGGGTTTGTATTTGAGCCCCCATTGGGTTTCCACATAGTCAATCACATGATTGATCATACCAATGGGGTATCCTCTTTTTCCAAATAGTTGTTTGACAAGGCCCATTTCTGTTACCATTATTTCTCTCGTTGATGACATCCGAGCACACCTGATTCCTTGCCCCTTAATAATGTTTTTAAAGATATGGGGAGGATGTTCACTACCATAAAACAAGTAATCATTGGAAAAAGTACTTTTGCGATGAATCTTGGCAGTGAAACCCTTGTCAGTTAATTCAATAAAAACATCTAGGTAAGCTATACCTTGGTTACTCATATTGTATGTAAACTTAAGGAAATAAGTGGTGCCGTTAATGTATTCAAGGAATTCCACAATTTTGTCCTTTGGACCATTCCACAAAATAAAAATGTCATCTAAAAATCTCACATAAAAGGTAATATACTTCGAGAATTGACAGGAGGTGATAAATTCATTTTCCCAGTCTGACATCACCAGATTGGCAAAAATGGGGGCACAGGATGCCCCCATAGCAACCCCCTTGTTTTGCCTGAAAAATTCTCCTTCGAATGAAAGATAGTTGTGGTCCAATACCAAGCCCATCATATCAATAATTAAATTGATTTTGTCCCATGACATGTTCGAGAAACTTCTCAAACTGTTCGCAAACCTTTCTAGTCCTTCATTCTTAGGTATGCTCGAGAATAAATCACACACATCAATGGTGAGCAGTGTACAATCTTCGGTCCAAACATCAGGGGTAAGCCTAGATAAAAAATCCCAAGAGTCCTTTAAAATGAAGGGAACATTCTATTTAGCTCTATGCAAAATCTGTTCGGCCTATTATATAGGCAAAACAGAAAGGGAGCTTAGGAAGCGTGTGTATGAGCATTACTACAAAATTCAAAAGAAGGATTGTAATAATGCATTATTTAGACACATAAAAGAATTTGGAGAGGAACACACATTTTCATTTTTTATCATAGATGAAGAAAAAGAAGGACCATTTGGGGGTGATTGGAAGACTAGATTGGCCAGTAAAGAGAGTAAATGGCAGATCCTGACAGACTCCACCAGAAGTCCAGGTATTAATGACTTTATTAGTATTAAACCTTTTTTGATCCTGGATTCTTAGCAAATTTATCAAACCAACAAAAGGTTTATATGTTTAGCTCTTGCTTTGCAATAGGGTAGGATAAAGTACACTACATTAAATGCTGGATTATTAAATTATTTAAAATATGAAGATGGTATTTTTAGAGGGTAAACTTAATATTAATACACATATATATACTCTTTAATCATACTTCTTAAATTGTATAGTAATGTTCCTATGTTTGAACCATCAACACATGTAGGTCTAAGGAATATATTAATGTATACGTGTGTTTTTAAAATATTCACAATGTTTGCTTTGTAACATGTTTGTCTCTTTAAGAAATGATTAAAGCATTGGCGCCAAATGTTTTTTAAAATGAACGATCATGAAGGGACACACTAGTTCTGAGGAAGTCTGCGTTTGAGCAGATGAAAGCGCTAAACTAGTGTGAGCTGCTTTTATATTAAACTCCAGATATTTTACTGTATTTTGGACCGAGTGGTTTCTTTTATCCTTTGATTCGAGTGGAGACTTGGGCGGTGTGTTGTAGTATCGTATACGTTGTGGATTATCACCCTGTGTTTGTGTACTGCTTTTACAGTGAACTGTTTCTAACAGAAGGCTGTCTGTTTTCTGGATACGGTGCAATTCCAGCACATTTAGTTATTTTTTACACCACCACCCGGTGCAAGCTGCTGTTCAAGCTACGTGACCTCCGCTTGCTCCATTGTCGCTATTTGCTTAGTTACATAATTTGATTGCTCACCCAATGTTCAGTAAATGTTCACTAAACAGCATTCCACTGACGACATTCTGCAGACAGACATACTGACCCTGAATTCTGCTACATGTATAGGCAGTGCACTGGTATAATCTCATCCCATGATATGTATCACTTCAGTCACAACATCTCCATACAAGCACAATGCACCTTACTAGGCCGGTGATAATTCCTTTCTTGACTTTCAGGAAAGGACACAGATTTGTAGCATGCTTTGTAACATGGTGTATCCGTTGCAGTTAGCTAACATGTTTCTTTACCATACTAGTGTGATAAAACAAGTATAAATATCAACCTTCAGCATTAATCATAGTAGTCAAGAATGATAGGACTGTTTTCTGTGTACATCTATGTGCAATATGAGTGGAGCTTGTGTGTACATAATACCTCAGTTAGAGAGGGCAGTTAAGTGACTTGCTCAGATTCAAACCCTATAGCTTAGGTACAGGATGCAAGAGCCTTAATCCTCTACACCAGCTGCCAGCAGTAAGTATAAGTCACAGAGTTTTACAGTTGTTGAGTTTCATATCATACTTGTTGATGCAAACCTGTGCTGATAACATTTTTATATGATTTAGAGTAGTCTACTTTTATTTTACTCCACGTTTGCAGAACATCTCTGACTTTGCCTCATATTTATGCACTGTTCTTGAGCAAGTCACTTACCCAAACAATGCTATGGGGCAGTTAGAAAGCTGGGCTAGTGCCCTCAATGGTCCCTTGGACTGCAAGCCCAGTAACTAGCAGTTTGAACCAAAGTAGTTATGATGTAAAATAAGGAAAGTGATTGTAGTAAAAAGGCATATCATCACATGAGCTATGCTCTTTGGATGTGATCCTTGGCTTTTTTAATGTTGAGAGTGTATTTATTATTTAGCTGTGAACAAACTGGATAGCATGAAGTCTATGGGTTTAATTTTAATATTTTAACTATGATTTATTTTAATGTAGCTTGTTTTGTGTGGGCACACAGGTGTGAAATGCACTGTGGTTCTGCTACAAAAGTTTATCTAGCACTTACTGCAGATGACTAAGGTTCTGAACTGTTAAAGAGCTGCTTCCTGTAGTCTGTGGTTTGATTCCTTCAGCTTTAGTTTGTCTTTTGTGTGACTCTATCAAGTTATTTCATTAGACAGTTCATAGGTTCATAGGTAGGTACTAGGCTATTGGCCCTAGGGCCTATATAAGCCTAGCTAAAAAGGTACCCTGGCTTTCGCCACCCAAGAAAATTATTTTCCTGTGCCCCTGTTCAGCAGAGCCACAGAGGTGATTCCCAGGGTGAATTTCCTATTTCCCATCTAATCATCAAGATTTTTCTTGAAGAGTGCTAATGAGGAGCTCTGTTTGACATAGATAGGTAGTTTGTTCCTGAGTATGGGAAGTCTCTGGGACAGGAATCTATCCCTCCAGCATGTTCTGTTTATTGTGGTGACAAGGTTTAGGTCCCTAGAGCATGTAGCTCGGAGAGATTTGGATTTCTTTAAGTGGAGCATGTTCAACAGCTCTGGGTTTGACATAGCTTTGTATGTTAGGCAGAGATAGCCTCTGAGTAGGCAATATGCGATGGAGTAAAGCTGGAGTTTTTTGAGACTGCCTGTGTAGGGCATCTGTTTGATGCCCATAATCCTCTTTGTGAGGTATTTCTGTGGCCTTTCCAGTTGTTGTAGATGTCTTGTGAGGTACATGCCAAAAGGCGCATTGTACTCTATAATGGGTCTAATGAGTGACGAGTAGAGGGGAACAATGACCTCTTTTTTCCTGGATGAGAAACCTTTTGTGATGAGGTGTGCCATGTAGAAGGATTTCCTGACTACTGTAGCGATGTGATTATCAAAGGAGATACTACTGTCCACCTGTGTCCCAAGGTCTCTTATTACACTTTCAGTGTTAAGTAGACTACCACCTATGTGGTAGCCTTGTGGGTGTGGAGTTTGTACCATAGGGGATGACAATGCTCTTTTTGGCATTGAGCTTGAGGCCATGACTATGACACCAGGCATCTGTCTCAGTGAGGCCCTTTTGTAGAATGTCCACATCGTTAGGACTTTCAATTATGGCTCCTAGTTTGCAGTCATCTGCGAGCTTCATTAGCCAAAGACCTTCTTGTGTGAGTCTGTACTTCAGAAAAGTAGATACCAAACATGAGAGGACCCAGGACTGAACCTTGTGGTACTCCACTTGTCACTGGTCTGAAGTCGGATTTGGAGTCTGCTACTTTCACAGTGTGGGTTCTGTCAGTGAGCCAGTTGGCAACCCATCTTGTGACATAGGGATTTATACCTAGTTTAGTGAGTTTATCTATAATTCCAGAGTGGGGAATGGTATCAAAAGCCTTGGTGAGATCTAGATACGCTGTGTGAACCACCTTACCCTTGTCTATGGCTTCGCTGACTGCTTCATAGAAGTCTATCAGGTTTAGGAGACATGATTTGCCTTTTACAAACCTGAACTGGGTGAGCTCCAGAGTTTGGAGATTACCAATGTCTTTGTTTATAAAGTTCCATGATGATACGTTTCATGGCCTTGCAGACCAGGCTAATGGGGCGGTAGTTCCCGGGGTCTGTGGTGGCTCCCCCTTTATGGAGTGGGATAACCATCACTGTGCACCATTCAGTGGGTACAAAGCCTGAGGTGAGGCTATGACTGAACATGGTTCTTAGGTGGAGTGCCAGTTCATTCTGTAGTTCATGTAGAATGCAGCCTGGGATGTTGTCAGGTCCCATGGATGCTGTGTTCTTGGCTTTGGAGAGTGTGGTTTTTACCTGTGCAGCCATGATTACAGGAATGTTGCATTCTTCCGGTATAGAGATGGGCCCTTTAGGGGGTGAGAGGGGGGTAAAGTTAGTACTGAACCTATCTGCCAGGATGTTGGCAATATCAGATAGTTCTGGATAATTAGTGCCATTGTGCTGTAACTCAGAGCAAATCTGAGTGTTCCCATTGAGATTCTTGACATAGCTATGGAATGCTTTGTGGTTGTCTTTAGAATCAGTGGCGATTTTGTTTTTGTAACTAGCTTTGGAGGATTTTATGAGGGCTCTCAACTTCTTACTGAGGCTGACCAGGGAGATCCTCCAATCATGGAATTTTACTCATTTTTATATCAGTTTCTTTCTTCTGTTGTTGAGTTTGTTTATGGCAGGGGACCACCAGATTGGCTTTCTTTTTTTGGAGGATAACATCTTGGTTCTATTAGGGATAGCATGATCCATGCACTAGTGTAAGTGCTTATATAGTGCATTTGTGTAGAATTCAGCAGTCGTACCTCTATTGTCCATCTGCATGGGTGTCTGGGTGTCGTGAAGTTTACCACTTCTGTCTTAAGAAGCATGAAGTTGGCTTTGGAGACATTTTTTACAGTGGTTTCCCTAATGGGAGGTGGGGGTGGGATGTGGATGTCTAAGGTGATTAACTTGTGGTCGGATCTGACCAACGTGGAATTGACCTCCAGTCACCCATGTTGGTAATGACCAGTTCTAGGATATTGCTGTCCCTGGTGGGGTTGTGGATAAGTTGATCCAAGATGTTGGAATTTATGAATTCCAGAAAACGTTGAGCAAAAGAGTTGGTACATGAGTAGTTTTCCCAGTTAATGGTAGGATAGTTGAAATCATCCATTATTCAAGTGTTGTGTACCCTAATATTTTCTAGTGTATCAAGAAATGAGGAGTGGGAATCCTGGGACATGGTGGGGGATCTGTAGCAAGTTACAGTTTGGATTGCAGTCTTGCCCATAGTTAGTTGCACTTGGATAATCTCGGATGCATTAAGCTGAGCAACTAGTCTGGAGATGTGGATATCCTTAATGAATATGGACACGCCTCTGCCTTTAGTGTTTCGGTCTAGGTTAGGTTATCGAAAGGTGTGGTATGAATTATAGCCTGGTAATGCAGGGGTACTCTCTGGAACCTTGAACCAGGTCTCTGTCACTGCACAGATGTCAATGTTCTCTATTTTAAGGAAAGCCTTGAGTGAATGCATTTTGAGGTTTAGACTTCTAGCATTGAATAGCATTACCCTCAAATTTTGCTTGCATGTACCTGTTACGGTGGTGAATTTTTCATTTGAACCTTGCCTAAAAAGGCACTATAGGGGTGTCAAGAGCCTTAGCCAGTATCTGGAATCCCAAGGGTGACAGGTGCAGGCCATCTCTGGCAAAGCATCATGGTCTGTTGATCATGTCATCCTAGGCAGGCAGATACTGGATCCCCTTAGAATGACACCAGAAGTTTAGCTAATTGTTGAAGTCAATCATTTTGTCTTTGTACTGTGGTATCATTCTGGGTGATGGCAAGATGCTACTCAGGGCTAGGGTCATACCTGACTGGGCTACAAGATCAGAACATTAGTGTGTCTGACTATAGAGTCTCCTATGACTAGAGTGTTGGGTACGTTGTTATGCCTGTTGGGTTGTGGTTGAGTGGCACACTGAGTTTGTGGGCTATGTGTCATTCGGGTTGTGTTGGGGGGTGGAGGTTGCTTGTGTTTCTGCTTTGGAGGTCTCTGTTGCTTGAGCAGATTTTTATTGAGAGTTTCCACGAATGTAGGTGTGTGTTTTGTGTTTCTATGTGTCTGTTTTGGTGGTGTAGGTTTTGAGGAAAGTTGAGTGCTGTAGTAATTTGTAGCTTATTTAGTGCTTACAAGAAGTTAAGTGCTGAGCTCAAACAAACAGATTTGAGTGCTAAAACTAAAAAAATAGCTAGTTCTATGGGAAAATTTGAAGAGCAGACTTTACGGCACCAGGAATACTTGAACCCTAGCTAAGTGGCGATGCATAAAGTGTATTTTTTTATAATATAACAGTAGCAAAGGAGCAAACTGATTTAAACAAATTAACCAATAAAAAGCTAAAAACTAAGCCCTATTCCAGCAGTCTTCGATCAGACAAGTTCTAACTGCACACTCCTGTCACTAAGGTGCAGGGAAACCTTCTCCAAAAAAGTTATACAAACAAAGCTAGATTCAACAGGTCTGAATTTAGCTATGCTACAGCAAACAAGCCGTACCAATTTCAGAAAGAAACAGTTCAAATAAGCAGGCACAATAAGCCTTTAACCAGAAACTCCCAACTCAGAAGGGCAGAATCTACCCTCTCCTCCCACAAGAGTGCAGACCACAAACCTTCTTAATGAAAAATAACTAGCCTGAAGCCCAAGTGCTTTAACCAGAACTAATACGCTTTTAGAATAACAGACACTGAGCCTTCAATCAAAACAATGCCAGAAAATATAAAAAAATATTCAGTCAGGCAAAATTAACACAATGCAGAACTCTGAAAGGTTAAAATGCCAAGAAATATACTTATCAACCAGCAATATATTTCCAGATTGTTTGAGAATCACACTGCAGCCAGAACACCAGGAGTTTCCAACATTGTGTGCCTTGGCTGCTCCAGAAATGTTATCATGTCCATTGGGCTGTCATAGTCTGTTAGTAAATTTGTTATACATTTGTATTTTGAATTTATGTGCTTGTCACATAGATGTTAATTAGTACTTCACTATATACTATTTGAGTATAAATCCCAACACATCTCTTGTAGTTTAATGGGTTGCAAGATGCAACTTGCTTCAACAAAGTATTAGTTTAAGGGTGTACACACTTATGCAACCAGCTTATCGTACATTTTTTATTTTTTATATTTTTCCCGTAACAGATTTGTTTGTTTTCCAATTAAATTGCACAGGTTATAGGTCACATTAAAGGTGGGAAAAGTTTTGAAATGATTTATCGTGGTCATATTTTTTATAACACAAAAACCTGGCATTTTAACAGGAGTGTGCACACTTTTTATATCCACTGTATGTAGACATGATCATAAAAATGCATTTGGGTCCTCATGGTTTGAAAACAACCTAGGGACTAAGGAACACTTAATCCATCTGAAGTTCAATTATATTAAAGTGCTTAGGTCTTTGCTTGGTTAGGCTTGTTGCACCACAAGCTGTTTGTACATCAGTGATGCTGAGTTATGCCATCAGTTGTTTCATTGCTGGCAGGGCTCCCCAACATGCACAGATTTTAAGTGAGGTGCCAAACTAGACAAATGGGCAGCAGCAGTAAGGTCAGTATTGCCAGTAGAGGGTCACATTTTCTGTGCCATTGGAAATATTGTAAGTATCATCTGTGTGGTGGAAAGGTCAAGAAATCTACTTCTAAATCATCCTGAGAAACCTCTATGAACAGTAAAAATAAAATAGATTGTGTGACAGTGTCAGAGAATAAGTTCTTCATGTTGGAAGGCACTCTGATAACTACTTGGGAAAAGCAGAAAAGTCTTTAGATTAAAATCAGTGTATGCACCATGACTGGATTAAAGGCTTTGGGATGTCTAACTGCTGATGAAGCTTCATACATGTCTTACATACTCAGGCACATAATGTATGAAGTATGAAACAAGGAGTGCTGACTGAGGCCAAGAATGATATGGAGCATGTACAACTCAGTCAGTTGGAAGTCAGTCAATAGCAATTGACTGTAATCAGACACTTCAAATCTGATGAACATGTGCTTTTAAAATGTCAGGATGTATAAGCAAAGAGAGGACAATGTGGAAGAAAGATACCCAGACAGTTCCAGTAACAGCAGAAGCAATGGGGACTAATAAAAACATAATTTACAGTTGTTCTTAAATATGCTACCAATACATGTAAATGTAACTGCAGTAGGAGGTAATTATGGGCACATGGTCGGTGCTGAGAAGAGCACTCTTAACTAACATCAATGACTGAAGCATTACTGATTTCATAAACATTAGTTATGCCCTGACTTAAACATTGGGTCCATTCTTGTCAAGATATGCAAAAAAATTAAGCATTTGAAGAGATTAAACCAAGAGAAGTAAACATCAAAGAAGAAGTGGTGCTGCATTCCTAATTAAAAAGTTTGAAGTTTGCAAAAACTGTAAAAAAATCAGAGTAGTCATTGAAGAGAGCTTCTATTTGTAGATAAGTTACAGACAGCAATATGATTACCATTGTAATATATGCACCAGCAATAGAGAAGATGATGAAGATGCCAAATCTGACAGAATGTGCAAACAAGGTCTCCTGATAGCTAGGGAGCCTGGAATGCAAAATTTGCATCCAATGAGCAGCATAGAAATCGAAGTGATTATGCCTGTGGAAATGAATGATGGGAAAGAAAGAAAAATACTAGTTCTGACTTCATATACTGGGACTGAAATTTGCAACATGCAACAAGATTCGACAATGACAAGTATTACAATAGTTACTGTAAGGAAATAGAATAAAAAATACTGGAGCAATAACACAACTGATTTTCTTAAAACTCAAAGCTAGTGAAAATTCCAGCATCAAACTGATTTGGTAAAAGAGATGCTCAAAAGATCCATTTTGAATTATGCTGGGATGATCAAGAAAGGGAAGAAGGAATACTCAGAGTTAGCATACTATATAGATCAGACAGATCAACAGCCATTCCAGCCTGTACCTTACATCAGGAAGTGTAGGTGGCAAGAGAAATAGAGGCAACAGTGAAAGCCTTACCAAAGAACAAAAACACTGACATTGATAGAATTATCATTAAAAGTTTTACAGAAGTCAGATGCAGCTGGTACAGTACTTGCGAGGCTCTGCCAAGAAATTTGGAAAACAATCATTCAAATTCAGAAAGGTTACTTTGAGGTGTATGACTGGTGTACACCTTGTGTTAACTGGACTGATTCAGAGACAACCCTACCATGGTGCTCCATTGGGGTGCTCTTTCTTTGGCCTCCCATAAATGCTAAAGAGACATTATAGGGGAGTACCAACGCTAATTAGCCACGTATTCTCTCTCTCACAAACGTCTGCAGTAAGGCATTTAAACAGCTGAGCAAGTCAGAGAATCGCTTGATTGTGTAAGTTACCTCTGTCACCCGTGTTAATTAACACAGCCAAAAAGCATGCATTCACCTGATTGTGTTAGTGGCAAGTGATAGGGAGTTTAGTGGACAGGTAGTGTTAGGAGATGTATGCATGTGTGTATGCATGGGCTGCATGTTTGAGTTATGCAGAGTTATGAATAGTATAAGGTGAGTCTGTTTGTGAATGTGTATCTGCCTGGGTGATCACAATCGGGAAATTAGTTAAATGATAGGTAGAGTGGGGGTATGAACGTGTGTTTGTATGCATGTGTGTATGTCAATAGGTGAGTACTTTCATGAGTGTGATCAGGTGGGGGGAATATGTTTGTGAGCATGTGAGTATATATGTGAGTATATATGCACAAATATGTGAATGTGTGTGTGTGTGTGGGGGGGGGGTCTGTGTGCATTTGCCTTAAATACACTTAAAAAAGTAATAGACCAAAAGATTTGTATCACAAACTACATAGGGCAAGGGAATCACTAGATACCATGAATAACTATTTTTATTGTACCATTATGCCTTAGAGGCACTTAAATCTAGAAAAAAGGGTTGCAACATGAAAGATGTGGAACAAGGGAAACACTAGACACATAGGATATTCTATATACTGTGCCTTAAAGGCACTTAAAAGGTTCAAACTCTATATCCTTAGCACTAGCCAGGGCTACTTCTAAAATATTACCTAAGTCTTTGAATTAAAGTAAATGGGGCGGTCGATTTCAATCCATTCACCTTTGACACAGAAATCAGCTTGTCCAGCAGGAGCTTTAGTGCACTATGTTAACTGATCAGTTAGTATGGCAAGTTTCTTTTTTACATTATAAGAAGTATTAAATTCTAATTTCTGGTGACGTTCATTCATTACAATGGTCTGTGAGTTACGAGGGACTGAGCATGTATAGCAAGCAAGAGCAGGAGCTGTCTGTAATCAGTCAGGGACAGCTGAAAGAGATGGGGGTTTGACAAGCTGGCAGGAACACTAGATGTCACCAGGGAGAATTTTTACAGTTTTAATTGGATGCACATATAAAATTAATAGAGCAACAGGTCTAGCATCATGATGCACTTTACAAAGAGTAAGGAAAAATGTAACTCTAACCTGTGGCGTTACTGACTGACTATAATCATCCATGATATTCAAGGAGCAGGGAAAATAAGAAGAAACATCAGAGGTACTCTGTCAACTAAGGGACATGTAGAAGATATGTTAAAGTGTGTGTGTGTGTGTGTGTGTGTGTGTGTGTGTGTGTGTGTGTGTGTGTGTGTGTGTGTGAGTGTGTGTGTGTGTGTGTGTGTGTGTGTAAGAGGAGGAAACCTGCCAGTGTGAAGCATAGGCCTTCAGTGCTGACTACTGCAGGAAAGGGCTAATTTGCTCTCTCAGTAGTAGAGGATGATTCAGAGGCATACATTTTAGCTAATAATGATGTCTTTCAAAATTGTGACTACCATGTCTCTGAATTTCAATTTCCCACTTTGTGTAAACAGTCTATTTTGTATGCAGCTCTCATGATCAGAGGTGGGGTGTCTTGGCTGACTAACTAGAAAATAACTCTGTCCATACTTGTCTCGAAGAAAGGTGATCTAACTAAAGGAATCATCATGCAATCAGTCCGATCCCACATGCTAGCAAGACTTTAATTAAGATCTTTCCATACCTGATATAAGAATTGCATGAAGTATCAGAAGATTCACGAAAGAGTGGAGAACAAGTGGCATGAGATGGATCACTTTCAGGGCTGAATAGTCCAATGCATGCTGACTTATCTATCTTGCACCTGGGTAGTGTATAGATTTTCCTGCAAAAGTCTACTAATGGACTCCTCTTCTCCATGCTTGGATATAATTCATGACTTGTACTTGGCTTTCTTTTTCTTGGAAAAAAGTTCAACGTTATTATGAATGAATCAAGAGTGTTGATATCATTTTCTATACGACCTTCAGACACGCCCATATATTAGACTGGGGCTTTTATCTGGGTGTGGCAGTAAGTAGCTTGGTGGTAGAATCTCTTACATGGTCTGACCACTCTTTCATTAACTTCCTTATTAATGAGCACCTAACTGACCTACAGGAAAACTCAAATGAACAGGGTGAAGGATGGAGCATTCATTGGCACTATTCTGGACTTTTTGAAACAAAGCTTTATCCAGATTTTCATTTTTCTGAGTAGCAGACAAAAGTGTCCTAGCAGAAATCTAAAGTTCTTGTACCAGATCTCTACTGTGGCAAACCAAAGATCACTTATGTTGTATGTGGTAGAAGACAGAAATCCAGACTAATCCAACAAAGATAAAAATGAATCGATAGAAGAATGCAGACTGCGTGTGTGGTACATTGCTGCCATATTTGTCCTCATCTGATTTTAAATAAAACATTTTACCAAGCAGGGTGTTGTCCTTTCTACACAGGGGATGAGCCTGCATTTTGGTTGATGTGAGTTTATCCTGTGGGTATGTCTAACCTGTGATCCAAGTCCTTAAGTCTAAAATACTGCAACCAAAGTAAGGATTCCCTTATTTGTTTTGCTTTGCCCTCCTTTAAATGCATTGATATCAAAGTGAAGTTACAATAAAACTCAGACCAGAAAAATATACCTACATAATCCACTGGTCCAATGTAAAGGCTGACTCATCAATTTGAAAGCGGAGTTCAAGCAAATATAATAAATGTTCCCATTCTCTAATCTAACATCTTTGAGCTGTACATCTGAGTTTTTACTTTATTCTTCAGTCTTTCTGGGTCCTTTATTTTCTATTTGTCCTTTTTTTGTTTGTTGATCTGATATAGAAAAATGTCTTACATCTCAGTTATTTATTGAACGAATTTGGCGATTGCAAAAAAAAAGTTTAGTTGTATCTGATTAATTGTGGTAATCCCAATCCAACCTCATTGCATGAAAGTATCATTTTTTTATGATCCTGATGAGGAGGTGACATCCCACAAAAATATAGAATTAACTTTTGCAGTCTTATCATATTAGTATGCCAGCTAATATTCCCTAAAGAAGTTGGGGAGTATGAACATTTTGACAGCTGAAACTTTTACTCAGAAAGGTAAATATAAAGACTTCCATTTGTTAAATGTTTTTACATTCCACCATAAAAGGGTTTAGATTATTCTGGACTATTTCTTCCCTTTTACTATTCCTAGATAATTATGGAACGGATTCAGTGCCCATACTCATTGGTTGATAAACTGTATGATCAGTGCAAGGCAGTGGTGATAAAAAGCACTGGCTGGGATTCAAAAAAAGCTGTACTGTACCTCATAGTCAAAAATAGATTAGTCAAAGTTATGCAGTGAGGCACAATGGTGATTAAGTATTTAGTAGCAACACCTTGATGTGGACTTGCAGAAGCTACTAACGTATGAGTAAGCAATTCATTTGTGAAAGTAGTACATCTTGTAGAGGCAGATGGACCATGCTGTAGCATGTCACATAAACTAGTCCCAGTAGCATGCAGGTAGCATATGCTTGTAATGATGTGCATCCATATGCTTATCGATGGACCATCCCCTTACAACATGAGCACAACCGAAAACCCAGACAAGGACTACACAGCAAAGTCCACACTATATTTTTATTATAAATGGGAAGGAAATGATATACATATTGCAGTGAGCAAAGGGTGGAAAAGCAAGTATGGGAATAGACAGAAGGATAAAGGGAAGGAAAGAGCAGTTTGTGAGAAGGAAAACTATTTATTTATTTTTTTCAAGTCAGAAGACCATTTTTTAAGAAAGACAGCGGGGAACGTACTGTGGGGAAAATGTGTGTAGGGAGAAAGGTATAGGGAAGACACCATATACAGGCAAACACACATACATAAAATACAGACAAAAACAGACAGGGGAGGTGCTGATACAAACTGGAGACATTAAAGAGAGGCACAAATGCGTAGAGGGAGAAGAAAAAGTGATGAGGAGGATTGTTCAAGACATTTGTGAAGGAAATGAGACACAAGGAAGAATAAGAAGTAATTTGGAGGATTTTCCAACACATTGGTGAAAGAAATGACACACAAGAAAAGGGAACATCATAAAACAGAAGATGATGTGAAGACTGCCTGCCAAGCTGCATAGTATTAAACACAACCAGAAGTCAATTGTTTATGTATCTGCCCTTATGTTTGGGCCCAGCAAATGTTGGCTCAGTGGTTGGGGTCATGCAGCTGTGCAATTCTAGAAGTCACACAAGGACTTCTGACAGCAAATCTGGGTGTTCAGCTGCTGGTCCACCACATCCCTCATGAGTTTTTCCACTTCCTACAAGATGACCCAACAGTACCCCCTGGCAATGCTGCTGGTGGAGCTATCTCCAGTGAAGATACAGCATTAGAGACCACCAGTGAACTCTCCAGGTAACCCCAAATGATGACTTTCATCATTTTGCAGACAGACTGACCTGGAGACTGATGGGCACTCACCAAGTGGTGGCAGCGCAGGTGCAGGGTGCAGTAGATGCTGCCACACCACATGCAGTTCCATGGCTTACACTCCAGAAAATATGAATGTAAGTGGAGAGAAACAAAACAACCAAGGACAAATAATGAAACGAAAAAGAATAACAGTGACAAAGAAAAACAAACAAACAAAAAGTAATGATCACTAAAATGTATAAGTTCACATATCTGATGATATATATGAATGTGTGTATTATATACATACATATCTCTGTCTATGTATATAAAATCTTTATCTATAGATAGGTAGATAAAACCAGTGTACCATTAAAAATGGCAGAAATTTTAGTTGCAACTAGATGGCTTTGAAATAAACAGCTGAATTCTCACATCATTGACTTCAACAGAAGTCTAAAAAAACAGCATTTTAGCAGAAAGGCAAGTCCCCTGCTGCCCTGTACACCCACATCGTTAAAGGTGCTAACTGTGAAATTGTCAAGCATAGTAACAGTGGGGATAAGGAACCTAGTCATTAGACTTAGTACTTTCAACTTAAAATGTGAGTCACAATCTAATAAAACCCTAAATTACAAAGAGTAAGTCTCCCACGTGAATACATGCGTACATATGCATGTGTCTTGCAGACTCATTGAAAATAGTTCATATTATTGTGATGAGAAAACATGAGAAACATATGGTGTTACATTTCAATTGTGGTGGTAAGAATGTTGATTATGTTGTTGCATGCATCTCTTGTTATGCTTTTCATATTGGTAAAATGGACAGAAAACATCACTAAAGGATACAAAACCATGCATATGCTATAAAAAATAAAGATAGTTAATGTATTATACAAACATTCCACACTATGTACAAAATTTTAAAAAATTTGTGAAAGAGGAGGGGATGTTGAGTTACTAATTGACAAGAGGGAACTTTTCTGGCAACGTGAGTTGGCAGCTAACATTCCCCACTGATTGAATGAATTTATTAGCATCAAGCCAGAACTGAAAAATAGGATATTGAAGTAGCAATACCATTCTGTGCTGTGAATAAGGTCTGATCTGATGTTCAACTCCTGACATTAACTTGGACTTCGCTAAATTGAGCTTTACTATTTTATTTTATGTGAATTTTTCACACATAAATATTTAATGTATTAAACTGTAGGAAGTGGAGTGTTTGTGAGCTGAAATGTATGTTGATTGCTGTAAGCCTAACACGTGAATTGCAACAAATTTTATTTAAATTTAGTTGTGTTTTAAAAGTCATACTTTTGGAGTTACCTACTGGAGTGGACTGTTTGGTTATTTATACTGAAGTATTTGCAATCAGCAGGATGCCTTTTGTTTTTGTAAATGTGTGTGTGTGGGGTATTTATTTTATATATATATATATATATATGTGTGTGTTTGTGTGTGTGTGTGTGTGTGTGTGTATATATATATATATATATATATATATATATATATATATATATATATATATATATTCGATTCTCGGCTGGAGTGCTTTCTGTGTGGAGTCTGTATGTCCTCCATGTGGTCGAGTGATGCTAAAGACATGCAGTTAAATGTGAGCGTGAATGGGCGTGCCTTCTTTGAAGGTTGGGTGTCGGGCTGGCAACTCGGCACTATAAAAATCCAAAGCCGATCATGAGCGGACCGTAGTTCCACTGTGATGACCCCTAAATGTGAAACTATATATATATATATATATATATATATATATATATATATATATATATATATATATGTGTGTGTGTGTGTGTGTGTGTGTGTGTGTGTGTGTGTGCATGTATATGCATGTGTTTGTGTGTGCGTGTGTGTGTGTGTGTGCATTTATACAGTTACATTTTTGAAATGAAGACTTGGGTTGGATTGCACATCGGTTGCCTGTAGGTTCATAGGTAAGTACTAGGCTAGCTACTATTGAGGGCCATTTTAAGCCTAGCCAGTTTCCCTTTTTGTTCCTGAATTAATGTATCCCATTTGATTAGAGATTGGCCTTACCTATCCCAAGGCTGATAACTATATATTACCTTTTATGAGAATAACAGGGATCATACCATAGATAATTTGAGGAGACATACTTGGGATAAAGCATTTAGGTGCTACCTTTGTCCATTAGTAGCACAGAAGGCAGTCTTGGGGTAACTTTTCTGTTTCCTATACACAGATCCAAGTTGTGGTTGAATATGGACAGGGGTAAACTTTGTTTTATGTGGCTAGGGAGTGTGTTGCAGAGCAGTGATATTCTCTGCGAGATATACCTGTTCTTCCAAACTGTTCTGCTGATGTTGCAGAATAGGTTTATATCCCTCGATGATGTATTTCTGATCCCATTTGACTTAGTGAGGTGCAGTAAATCCATCAGTATTGGGTCAGAGGATGCTAGATACAGGTCACCTCTTAGCAGTCTGCCGAATACCAAGTATAATGACAAGGACTTGAGACTGTCTATATAAGCCATGTTGTTTAGATCTTGTATTCTTTAAGTAATGTACATCTGTGACTGTTCCAGTTATTGCATGTTCTGGACAGATACATGTCAAAGGGGGCATTATATTCAACATAATACAAGGTATAGAGTAAACAGAATAATCTAGTTCATAACATTACACGTTTGGGATTTTGTACAGATTTTAGTCTTCTTCAATTTCTAAATGCTCATAACATGTCAGATTTGCCAAACTCAGAATTTTTTTATTAAAATATTACTTTATACTAGCTTGCTGCATTCAGGTTCATACGTAGATATTATACAAGAAATCTAGTAGATCATTTGCCACTGCAATTTCTGGTACTTACTCCCCTATTCATAAGGGGTGGGGGGTGAGATCTCAGGTGAATTTATGGATCCTCAGCCACTCATCAAATTTATTTTTATAGTAAATTAGGAAGCTGCCTTGCTTGATATGAAGCTTTTTCTATGGGCAGGGGATTCTCTGGAAGAAATTTTGAAAATGTCACATTTCAAGTTGAATTTCTGTTTCAGTGCAGATTTAGGCCCCTAGAGAGGGTATTTATGATGCTATCAGTTTTATGTCCATGTAAAGAGATACATTTGGACCGGTCCTTGCAGTAGAGGCAGAAATTACCTTGCAAAAGTCTATAAGACCCGGAGTGCACAGATATGGCTTTTGGTTGTTGTCTGTAGCTTCCAGAGTTCTGAACTGAGATTTTTTTTTTGTAAGAAACATTGATTTTATTTCTAGATGAGTGGCACATGTGAACAGATGCATGACAAAGGGAACAGTATGTTCAAGTCTGAGCCTGAAGAAGAAGGAGTATAGAGGGGCAATGATTTCTTTTGACCTGGAATATAATGTAATTTGTAATTAGCTAGACTAGGTTACAGAAAAATTCCTGAAGATAATCAACACATGGCAGTCAAAGGATAGCCATTATCTACAAATGTACTGAGATCTCTAACAGCATTATCCATTATCAAGGGGTTAACATTTATGTGGTAGTTGCAGGTGTGCCTCTGTTTCCCAAACAGCACAATACTGCATTTACTTGCTTTTTGGTGGCACCATGAACTAATGAATATATGTTTTTGAAGGATAAGGTATCTTCAGTTTAGCTGATGACAGATCTGATGTTGTTGGCATCAGCTAACATAGTCAACAATTTATCAGTTTTTCATTTAAGTAGTTCTGTCAGTACTGAGAGACTTGCCAGGCTCAAACATATTTGTATAAATGTCTGTCTTTTTTTCTTTTCTCTTTAAAGGAAAAGTCCATGACAATCCAAAATTAATTTTGAGCTATTTATGTTCAATTTTCTTTACATTTTAAGTAATTTCGTATTCCATGAAGTCAAAAAATAAAAATTCAACAATCTCTCGATCTGGTTTCTCAACCTATGATATTTAACACCTCTTTTTTCTTGTTTTGTTTGTTTCAAATCCATGGACACTGCAAAGATGAGCAGAAGATTTTAAAGGAGGGGAAGAGATAATAAATCATGAAACTGGAAGATGATTTTCTGATGAAGACCGCTTAAGTATACCAACTCCGAGATCGCACCACAGTGGAGGAAATAGCAAAGCCCCAAAAATGGCCTACTGATTTTTTTTCCCTGGGGAAAAAATCAGTGTGCCGTGGCTTTGCTATTTTAGTATTTCGAACATTTGGGTTCGATATTACAACGTTTGGACTCCTGTGAGTTTGACATTCTAATATAGACCCGTTGTGAGCAACTAGATGTTATCTTATCCCTTGAATAGACGTATATGTACAGATTCAAAATATTTACCTGTTTAATATCTGTTTCAGCTTTGGTAAACTGAAATAATCTAATATTACATTTTGAGGGGATGTTGCCTGTTTCCTTTAGCTGTTAAATAGCTCAGACCCTAAGGTGTGATTTCACAGATGCATCTATTACTAAGAATGAAAGACTGTGACTGTTTTTTGCTCAACCTCTTTTTTTTCCTTCTGTAAGGTTATACCTTTTGTAGGCTATTTTCCTCTTAAGAGTCTCCAGAAGTTGCCTGTCCTGCTTTATCCTCTCACATCTCTTAAGATGACTAAATTTCTCTTTAAAATGTTTATTTCATAGTTCTTACTTTGTAGATGTCAGTTTATCTATAATTTGATCTTTGTGCTTTTTCTGTCTGCCATCTGAAAACAGGAAAGTGAAAAGAGTCACTTATAGGTTCATAGGTGAATAGTAGACTAACTGCCCTGAATGCCCATTTTAAGCCTAGTCAGTAACCCAAGGTTAGAATCAAACCCTCTACCTTATGTACAGGAGGTGAAGACCTTAATGTTTATGCCAGAATTTATCCCAGTGGCTTAGCTGCCCTTGTGGGCCATTTTAATCCTAGGTAATTTTCATAAAATGTAAAAATTAAACACTGTACCCTATGTTTCTGAGATAAATACCTTAATCATAATGCCAACCCTCAACAAATCCATTGAAATTCCTTGACATGGAATTTAACTCAGGCCATGGCAGTGAGAGCACCAAATCCTAACTACTACACCACATGGGATTTGCTTTGTAGGGCTCCACAACCCCAAAAAATGTCTACACAGTACTATATCTTTTCAGTAAAGCCTGTCCGTGTTATAGCCCTATTTACTGAATTGGGATTTCTTCTTTCTTCCTGATACCTCTGCCACAGACCACAGGATACTCCGATACCTTTGCCACAGACCTCAGGATACTCTGATAACTCTGCCACAGACCTTAGGATACCCTGATACCTCTGCTACAGACCTCCGTATACTCTACTTTTACCACAGACTTCAGGGTACTCTGATACCTCTGCCACAGACACCAGGATACTCTGATACCTCTACCACAGACTTTGGGGTACTCTGATACCTCTGCCACAGACACCAGGATACTTTGATACCTCTGCTACAGACCTCAGGGTGCACTGATAACTCTGCTACAGACTTCAGGATACTCTGATACGTCTGTCATATATCTCAGGATACTCTGATGTTAATGGTTAATTTCACCTATTGCTGGAATAATAAAAAAACTCCGTCATCTTCTCAGTGAATTTTTCTTCTGTCTGTTGTTGTCAGGAATAGATTGGGGCCTGAAACACAGGTGAGATTATAAACAGTCTCTAGGAGCCCAAAAGTCAAATAAACTACTGGGCCCCTTCTTTGTATATTTCTCAATACCATTGCTGAACTATTTCTTCTAGGGGATATAACTACATAACATCTACGAACATCTGTGACAAGCCTTGGTACCATCAGTGGTTATTAACTCAGTCATTATGCCATGATGCTCATTAGGCAGTGTGTGTTTGTGTTTATAGTCTCATTTTCTCTTTCTCAGAAGTTTATATTTTTCAGTAATCCAAACAGTGTTTTAGCAGTCTTGTGTCCTTGCTGTCCCCATTTTAATATTATATTCTTATTTTAATACCACATGCTGCCCTCTAGAGAACTGTCTAGTCTCTTCATACCCTGAATAGCACACACACACACACACACACACACACACACACACACACACACACACACACACACACACACACACACACACACACACAGACACACACACACACACACAAACACACACACACACACACACACACACACACACACACACACACACACACACACACACACACACACACACACACACACACACACACACACACACACACACACACACACACACACACACACAAACACACACACACGCACACACGCACACACAAAAATCATTCCACCTTTCCAGTATGAAGTGTTTAGCCTGGATTCAGGCTAAAAATACTGAATAAAAGTTATAACTGCAAACTTGTATTCTGGAGTAAAGATATCGAGGGGGGAATAAAACCAATCAGTGCATGCAAATCTTACTCTGTTCTACACCAGTGACTTCAGCAAAATGCATATAAACAGGGTTGGCCTTAAATGAACTGGTGCCATATGCGAAAGGGCTGCACAGTGAACTCTCTGGACTACTCACATAACTCAGATTACTTTTTTATTCCTTTTTTCATAGTTTGCCCTACTGTTTCATTTTTTTGTGCATTCATTCATTTATTCTATACATCCTAACCTGCCAAGACTACTGTCTGATAACTTTGGCGGCAATAACTGTATTAAGCCATAAGGGTCCTAGATGCTCTGAGGTGCATTTCAAAGGTTTTCTAAACAAGCTATTCATCCAATCATGGCCAAATAAAATCCTACTTAAGGAAAGAAATTCAATCTTACTCTAACATTTTATTTTTTGCATCCTTTCAACACATCCTAACTGACAAGGACTGCAATGTAACAACTGCAGAGGAAATTAATGAATTAAGCTCTGGGTCTATAGAAACTAGGGTCCCAGAAACCAAGGGGGTTTCTGGATTCCCTGAAGTGCATTTCAGAGTTTTTTTAAACAGCCCATTTATCCAATGATGGCCTGAACAATAATACTAATTAAGGAAAGAAAGTGACTTTTTCTCTGTAACTTTGCTTCTTCCTGCATCCCTTTAATACACCCTAACTGGTCAGGACTGTACTGCAAGAACTGTGAAGAAAATAATGAATTCATGGAGGTTCTAGATGCTGGACGTGCATTTTACAGCTTTTTTTCCAACCTTATACCTAATGAGGGCTTGAGCAAAAGTCACAGTTAGGGAAAGAATCGCAGAGTTAGTTTTCATTTTTGCTTTTTCTTGCATCTTTTCAACAGATTAACTGTCTAAGACTACTCCATAATTACGGTGGAGGAAATGACTTCGTAAAGCCGGGTGTCTGGGGCTACTTGGCCTATAGAAGTCATGAAGATTCTAGATGGTCTGAGGTGCATTTTAGAGCTTTATTCCAAACTTTAATCCTATGATGGCCTGAACAAAAATTGTAAGGTAAGAAATTCAGTTATATGTTTTTATGGAAGAAATAAGCTGAATGGAAGGCACAATACTCAAGCCTGACAAAATATTTTGTGAAGACAAATGTTTATGAGGATATGCAAATCATATGGAGGAATTATACTGACCTCCCTACTCCATCCAAAAAAAAAAAAGATAAGACACTTTGTGTATTTTCTCTGGTGTTAGACTGTAACGAAAATGAAGTCACAAATGGCCACAGTCATATACTTGAACATGCTGCTGTCAGATAGATATTTATATGTATATGTATATATATATATATATATATATATATATATATATATATATATATATATATATATATATATATATATTAAGCATGTATATTACTACTAAACCAAAAGGTGGCCACCCTCTGAGTAAGACTGGGAAAAAAATGAAAAAAAAAAGAAAACAAATAGAGCATAACAAATTTCAACCTGTTACAGTTAGATACATAAACAGTATGTCTCTTTTCACTATCACAAAAGTCAGCTACCTGCATTTTGCTCTGATGCTTCATTGAGAGGAAAGTGAAAAAATAATGATCACTGTAATGTTTCCAAGTTTTAATTCCTATTAATATAAACCTACAAGAAAAAACTAGCCAAGCTTGAGTTTTCACTGTGTGATACCTTAAAACTTCTATAATAGAGTTCCATGGCTTCTATGCAAATGACCACCTTTGTCATCCTCTTATCACCATATAGCTAAAACGCTTTATGTCCTTAAAGGGTCTTTTGCATATATGTCATGGGCCTCTATTATAGGAGGTTTAATGTATCACATGTCGAAAACTCCAGCTTGGCTAGATTTTTCTTGTAGGTTTTTACTAATTGGTTTGTCTGTGTGACCTTTTTACTCTTTGGTTTGTAAGTTATAATTCCTAGACAGTTTACTGCTCCTATAAAAACTATAGTGACCATCTGTGCACACGTTTGATGTTTGGGAGGAAAGTTAAATAAATAATGACTTCACTGTCCCCGGCCCAATACAAGGTAGAATGACCTGTACACACCTCTGAGTGTTTAGTGGAAAATTAAAAAAATAAGGGCATCATCCCCAGCCCCTCCCCCAAAATACAATGTACATTCTGTGCACATCTCTGAGAACAGCCAGTTTTAATCTTGGTGGCATTCAGGGAAGAGGTCACTACTAAGTCTGTATTAAAATCCACCTGTATAGCCTCTGAGTGTGGGAGTTACCAAGGCTGCAGAGGCATTGAATGTGTAAATGTCCAGTGATGCATTTTATATTTATTTTTTAAAGATGCTTCAGAAAAATCATTAACAGGATCAGTTACATTCATCCAAACAACCCCTACTCCTACCAACCAGTTATAGCCACTTCTGTACACAATTTAGATGTTTGATTGTGATAAGAAGATGGCAATGTAATTTAGCTCCACTTTGCTCCACATAAACAGTTCTACATATTAAATTTTTCCAAATCACTTCACATATTTCACAATACTCCTGTAAATTTAGAATAATGAGCAAGAAACAGTAGGAAGACAGTCAGTTTCTTCTACAGGCAACCCAAACAACTATACCTACATTGTCTGTGCATAGCTCAAATGTGCAGTTAAGTAGCCCATCTTACTTCATAAAGATTAGTCCTGCAAAGCCAGATAGTGACTGTTTCAGCTGAGCAAACAACAAGAGGGTAAGTTAATTTCAACAGGTAGCTCCAACCATCACCCAGCAATTATAACTACATCTGTGCGCAGGTACAACAAAAAGTAACAGTTCCACACAACGGAGCTCAGGAAGATTCTTTAATAACACTGGTAAGCGCTTTCACAGACAACAGCCCGCTTCATCAGACCATAGAGAAAAAAAATGTTAAACACTTGTTTAAATAATCAATTCAAATGCATGTGACAAAACTAATTACTCTAATCAAATGCCTTAAAGGTATACAGAAATAAGGCTAAAACCTAAAGGCAAACTACATATCTCTATGACAAATATAGAAATTGCATTAAAAACCTGTGCGTACATCTCATAGAAAACAGATATGTATATATAAATACAATAAATACTTATGTCTCCATATATATGTCACCATAAATATATGAGCATCAATTCATCCAGCAATTACAATAGATGTGTAAAAACATATATTAAAAAAAATATATAAAAAGTATACAAAATATATGCATGTATATATACATTGTTCCATAGCTATTATATTCCCGAAATAATTCAAACTACCTAATGTTTAAGGGGTCTAGCTTCAAGAAATGATTTAAATGAAACCTTAGTATTAAGACCTGGTAACCTATCTGCTTTTATTCGCAGAATCCATCCCTGTTCCGCTGTTTCAGTTCGATTTCTTATATTGCCTCCCCTCTTACTAATATTTACTGCTTCAATCACCATAGACTTGAACTTGTGTGACAAATCATTCTGCGCTACATGTGTGGCCAAAGCACTAGTCTTCTTCCTATTCCTGATGTCACGTATGTGCTCCAGGACCCTATCCGTCAGGGGACGGTTCGTTTTCCCAACATAGTAACAAAAACATACAATGCAATAGGAAAAATAGGCCAAATTCTTTGTCTGACAATCAGTATAACAAGAAAAATCTAATCTAAAGCCCAAGTACGGATGAGTAAAATGTGTCCCTACATGTATGTGAGCACAGGCCATACATCGCCTACCGGTATAAGTACCAATTCTGAGCGCATATTATCCAAAACATATGGGTCTTATAACATAGATGGCTCTTCAAAGTCTTGTTCTTGAAAGTAAAATATGGGACCCGACCAATTACACCTTCTAATTCCTGTATGGTAGATAGTATCCCCCAATTTTGCTTGATAATACCACAAACTAAATGGACACCACTGGTATACGTCAGTGTCATTCTCAACTTACTGTCAATGTCAGTAGAGCCTGCATACATATTAGATGTTTGTGTTGCTCTATAGTTATTAGAACAGTAGGGTTTGCATCTACCCTCTCTTTCTTTCCAGGCTTCCTTTATCACTGAATCAATGCCATACGCCCCATAGCCTCTATCCATAAATTCTTGTTTCAATGTCTGTAGAACTTGAACTAAGAGGTGTTCATCATTATGTATCCACATAATTCGATATACCTGACCCCTCAGTACATTGTTTTTAACATGTCTGGGATGCATGCTACTGTGATGTAAAATACTTATGCCAGTGATGTCCATTTAGTTTGTCGTATTATCAAGCAAAATTGGGGGATGCTAGCTAACATAAAGGAATTAGAAGGTGTAATTGATCGGGCCCCATATTTTACTTTCAAGAATAAGACTTTGAAGAGCCATCTGTGTTATAAGACCCATATGTTTTGGATAATATGCGCTCAGAATTGGTACTTATACCAGTAGGCGATGTATGGCCTGTGCTCACATACATGTAGGGACACATTTTACTCATCTGTACTTAGGCTTTAGATTAGATTTTTCTTGTTATACTGATTGTCAGACAAAGAATGTGGTCTATTTTTCCTATTGCACTGTATGTTTTTGTTACTATGTTGGGAAAACGAACCGTCCCCTGAAGGATAGGATCCTGGAGCACATACGTGACATCAGGAATAGGAAGAAGACTAGTGCTTTGGCCACGCATGTAGCGCAGAATGATTTGTCACACATGTTCAAGTCTATGGTAATTGAAGTAATAAATATTAGTAAGAGGGGAGGCAATATAAGAAATCGAACTGAAGCAGCGGAACAGAGATGGATTCTGAGAATAAAAGCAGATAAGTTACCAGGTCTTAATACTAAGGTTTCATTGAAACCTTTTCTTAGAGCTAGACCCCTTAAACATTAGGTAGTTTGAATTATTTTGGGAGTATAATAGCTATTGAACAATGTATATATATATACATGCATATATTTTTTGTATACTTTTTATAGGTCTTTTTTTTTTAATATATGTTTTTACACATCTATTGTAATTGCTGGATGAATTGATGCACATATATTTATGGTGACATATATATGGAGACATAAGTATTTATTGTATTTATATATACATATGTGTTTTCTACAAGATGTATGCACAGGTTTTTAATGCAGTTTCTATATTTGTCATAGAGATATGTAGTTTGCCTTTAGGTTTTAGCCTTATTTTTGTATACCTTTAACGCATTTGATTACAGTAATTAGTTTTGTCACATGCATTTGAATTGATTATTTAAACAAGTGTTTAACATTTTTTTCTCTATGGCCTAATGAAGCGGACTGTTGTCTGTGAAAGTGCTTATCAGTATTATTAAAGAATCTTCCTGAGCTCCGTCTTTGTTGTACCTAAGAGCAAAAACAGCTTGGTGCAAGACTAGGAGTTGGCTGACATCATAGGAGGGTGTGTCAGGCATACTTTAAGTGGATTGGAGCCCTGTGACTCGGGTTTTCTCCAAGCTTAGCACAGCTAAGCAAGGGAGTGTGTCTGAGGTTGCCTAGCATGCTTTACATTGCCTAAGCAGGTGTGCGCACTGGGTTTTAAAGGAAAAAAAAAGTAATCCAGGAAATAGCAGCTCTGTGCACATTTGACGCCTGTGTTTGCGCAGTGCGCCCCTGGGCTTAAACAGGAATGCTATGGGAAGGGAAAACAGCAGTAGGAAGGTAATCTAGGAGAACTAGGATAGCTGGCAGGTGAAATGTATCATAATCAGCCAATTATACAGGCAGCAGACCAGCCCAGCCCAGAACACTACTATAAACTATGCAAACACCTTTCCCAATGGTTTTTCCCACACTCTACACCACCGGTGTATACAAGCGGGGAGGTTTTAACAAACAAAACAACAAAATGATAGGGGCTGAAATAGCTATCATACAACAACAAGTGGAAGAGGTTGAGGGTGGTGAGGATGTGAATGCTGTCGACCAACCCACAGTGAAAAGATGGAGAAGAGTGTATAGACCCAGGGTAACCTACCAAGGGCTACATGAGCTGGAGATAGTGGAGCACTATAGGGTGGACAGGGACCTCTTACAGCAAATTGTTGAGCTGTGCCGGCCACGCCTGACACACAGAACTAACAGAGGGGAACCCATCTCAGTGGATATGAAGGTATGTGCAAGCCTACGAATACTAGCTACAGGTACCTTCCAAGGCCAACTTGGGATATGGTGGGGATCTCACAGGCATCAGCATCCAGGGTAATCCACCAGTTCCTGGATGCCATGTCAGCACATGCCAGTGAGCACGTATATTTCCCCAACACCAGTGAGGCATTGGCTAGCAATATGCAACTGTTCCACCAAATAGCAGAATACCCTGAGGTAGTGGGTGCTATAGACTGCACACACATATGCATCAAAGCACCACCCAGTGAGCGGGATAGTGTCTGCATCAACCACAAGGGCTTCCCCTCCATCAACTGCCAGGTTATGTGAGATGCCCAGGGTGTAATAATTAATGTGTGTGCTGGCTGCCCTGGAAGCTATCACAATTCCCACATCTGGCATCTGACGCAGCTGTACCAGAGATTTGCCAGTGGGAACATCCCTTACGGTCACCTAGTGGGGGATGGTGGTTACGCACTAGAGCTGTGGCTGATGACACCCATCAGAAATGTACATACACCTGAAAAAGGACTCCATAATGAGGCACACGCACAGACCAGAATTATAATAGAGCATGTGTTTGGGATGCTCAAGTCACGGTTGTAGTGTCTGGACACATCCGGTGGAGCTTTGCAGTACTCACCAGCTACATGTACCCGAATTGTCATCATATGTGTCATGCTACACAATATGATCCTGTGGAAACAGCTGCAGCAGGAACAGCATGGAGCAGCAGGGGCACACAGACCCCCACCAATGCCAAGGCCTGCACAGGCACAGAGTGACTCTGAGGAGGAACAACCTGAGCCTGCCTATAGTAGGCAGAAGGAGGCATGCCCAGTATGCCCTGGCCTTGGCAAAGAGGCAACCATAGCACATACACTGACACAGGAGGGACCCAGGGAATGACACCTCTCTCTGACTCTCATATACAGTAAAAGGGATGCCAAACATGACACTACCTGTGCTCAACCATGTGTAGGGAGTGTACTATGTGCATCCGACATAGGCAGCCCTACAGCACCACCCTCAATACTGGGACACCCACAAGGTAAGTCACTCAACCTACCAATTGCCAAATGGAGCAGAATGTGTTGTTACCTGTATCTATAGTATGGATGTCAGCATGCAAGGGAATTGAGTGGCTGAATGGTATGCCAGGAGATAGCAGACACCTATAGTGGCACCATGAGATCAGTAACAAATACTGGTGTCACCATAGTAGCCAGTACTACACAGGGTGACAAAACCCAGTGCAGGAAATGTGCTGGGCCACATGTGTGTCCATAGGACTCATACATGCCAGTCAGGGAGTTTCACATACCCAACAACAGTCTCAGCCAACAGGACAGGTGTAGACAAACACAAACAAAGTCTGTGCTATGGCCTCTGAATGATGCCTATGGGTAACCTACTCCCCAGGCCTATACAGACAGACTACAGCAGATCAGGCATTGGGATGTTAGTTCTGAAGGGTAGGAAGTCAGAAACTAATATGTAGGTCAATCAAAGCTAAGACCTGTAGTACACTGATATGTCTCTAGTCAGCATGATAGGTTAGAATACAGAATGAAATGGAGTACCTGACATACCAGTACAGTCATAGCAAATGTGTACAAGTGTCAGGTGTGCCCCCCAAATCCTGTGTAGAAATGTAATAACAGTCAGGTGTGCCCCCAATCCTGTGTAGAAATGTAGAAACAGTCAGATGTGCCTCCCCCAATCCTGTGAAGAAATGTAGAAATAGTCAGGTGTGCCCCCCCCCCAATCCTGTGTAGAAATGTTGTAACAGTCAGGTGCCCCCCCCACACAATCCTATGTAGAAATGTAGTAACAGTTAGGTGTGCCCCCCGACTCCTATGTAGACATGTAGAAACAGTCAGGTATGCCCCTTTCCCCAGTCCAGTGTAGAAATGTAGTAACAGTCAGATGTGCCCCCCCCCACTCCTATGTAGACATGTAGAAACAGTCAGGTGTGCCCCCTCTCCCAATCCTGTGTAGAAATGTAGTAACAATCAAGTGTGCCCCCCTCCCACAATCCTGTGTAGGAATGTAGAAAGAGTCAGGTGTGCTTCCCCAAGCCTACTTAGAAATGTAGTAACAGTTAGGTGTGCTCCCCAATCCTGTGTAGAAATGTAGTGACAGTCAGGTGTGCCCCACAATCCTGTGTAGAAATGTTGTAACAGTCAGGTCCCCCCCCCCACAATCCTATGTAGAAATGTAGTAACAGTCAGGTGTGCCCCCCACTCCTATGTAGACATGTAGAAACAGTCAGGTGTGCCCCTTCCCCCAATCCAGAGTAGAAATGTAGTAACAGTCAGGTGTGCCCCCCCTCCCAACCACTGTGTAGAAATGTGGAAACAGACAGCTGAGCCCCCTTCCCCCAATCCTGCATAGAAATGTAGTAACAGTCAAGTGTGTCCCCTCCCACAATCCTGTGTAGGAATATAGAAACAGTCAGGTGTGCTCCCCCAAGCCTACTTAGAAATGTAGTAACAGTCAGGTGTGCCCCCCCAACCCTATTTAGAAATGTAGTAACAGTCTAATGTTCCCCCAATCCGATATACACACATTGTAAAAGTCAGGTGTGCCCCCCCACAACCCTATGTAGAATTGTAATAACATGTATGTGTAGGTACAATACCAGTGGAGCACAGATGCACAGAGGTGGCCAAGGTAGCAGGATAGGTTGTAGCATTTGCATGATATGCAGGTATGTGTGTGTTAGGTTGGTGTGTGTTTCATATTGTATGAGAGTAGTCAGTATGTATGCATCTGGAGGTAAGACCTGGTGGCCATTGCCCACTACTGTTGATGACAGGGACAAGTCCTCACAATTGCAGTGCCAAAGACAATACCCACCAGTATAACACATGTTAGCAATAAGCCATTGCAAATGTATGGTGGTAATATGTGTCACCATCTGAAAGACTGACATGGCATGGCTGTTGGGCTAGATATACAAGCAGTACACAGGGGGAAGTACACCACACATACAGTATATATTGTGTCACTGTGAAATGGAGACACCCTTGTAATTGTACATACAGGTATGTATCACATTATCTGGTTCTGTAGTAGGGGATACCAGTGTTATCTACCCGAACACTTGCAGATCACAAAGGAGGTAGGACTGATGAATTTGGAAACAGCTGATGTACCTGCACATGCCAGCATAACTGGAATGCCCAATGCATATCTGTGTGTCAGATGCAAGTAGTGTCCAAAGCACACATGCACCCAGCTCATGCAAACACCACCCACAGGTACCTCTCTGGTCATATCCCTGCTGTGGGGAATGGGTACAATATGACCCCACCTGTATATGGCAATAGTGAATACCTGCAGCATGCAGTGCAGGTGTCCCATGCAGGTGTGTCACTAGCCATAGGTAGCACTCTGCCAACATCCACATCACCTGGAAAAGACTGATAGAAGATATTGGCATGAACACCTAGCACACCTACCCTGTCACCCCAGGGGAATATACTGGGTGGTGGTCTGAGACTGTAGGACTGACAGAATGCAACGGCCTGCCACATCTGGCCCGCATCAACACCTAATGGCCTACAGGCCTCTGCCAAGGGCCTGTGTCTCACACGTACTGCCAATGCATGTTATGTCATGGACACCCAAATAACAACATAACACACTCCACATAAGCCATATGCAAGGCCATGTGGACAAACCACAGTAACATGTCCACCATGTCCCACTGCATGAACTGTGGACCAACACCAACACACAGCTGTGATGGGGTGATAACCTTAGGGAAAGTATCAGAGAATATATGCATAATGTATTGAAGAGGATAAAATAATAGGGGGGGTGGGGACATGGGCAGCATGGAATGTGCAAGGTCCAACACAAAGCTGTGTGCACACACTATCCCTGGCTGTAAACACAGAAATGGGTGGCTACATACCTGCCCATACACCACAATAAGGGTAATGTCCTAACTCATGGCCCCTGCCTCTGGGTAACCTGTGCTAATCTGTACAGCTGTGAGGAATTGCCACAGCAATATAAGGCCCTACTGTCATGTTGATGGATGTACAAGTATGGGATCCTCTGCCAGCACTGTACCAAGGTGCTGAACCTGATACATAGACCCAGCAGCAAGTGTTTGTAGCTCACCCTCCAGAATGGCATAACTTACCATGAATATGTAGGCATTTTCTCACAATACCCCACACAGCTGCAGTCACCCTTGTTCCCCAAGGCATTACTGTGAGCAGGAATGTCCACCTGACAGTACATGAGGACAGAAAACATCACAGTGTATAACAGTACACATGTCTGAATATCTCTGCTAACAGCAGTACCATGTAGCTGAAGCAGCACAGACACAATCACATACAGTACACACTATCCCCTGCACACGTTATCCCCATATTGCCAAATGATTGACGGATACCCTGCAGAAACAATTTGCTACCTCTAGGTGTACAACACAAATGTCTGCACTGGAGTACAAACTACCTGGAATCGATCCACACATTCAATACAGAAGGGCATACTGGGCCTGCTCACACACAGAGAAATGAAGGCAATGTCAGACAGCAACATACTGAAAGGTCATACTGGACATGCTCACACACTTAAACAAATGAAGCCCATGTCTGCAAACAACAGTGGACCATACATATCTGGCAGTTGCAGATGTTAGTGCATAAACTCCTCAGTATGCACCAGTCATGCTTTGCACACACAGTGGATAGGAATACAGACATATATCCAAGGACAGCACACTATAATAAGCCAAAAGTAGATTACATAGATGTGTGGAAGAGAGTGACTGTGACAAGGAGCCATCCATTATGAGGCCTGTCCCACCCAGCACACAGCCAAATGAATACAACCACATGAGGTCTAAATGTCACTCACTGTAGACATTAGCCACCGGCATCTGTCTGCATTACAGACTATGTGGTGCAAGTGCTAGCTGTGCAACATGACTGTACAAGGAAGTAGTCATCTAGCAGCTGTATACATGTACCTTTGGAATACAACCCTGTGTGTGCCCGCATATGGTGTGTCAACCTCTAGATGAATGGGTGCACACACACTGCCCTCCACATAGCCCAACGATGACAAGCCTGCTGAAGTCATCCACTTTGAAATACACCTTTGGGAAAGTTGTGTAGAGTGCAATGCTTTTTAGGCTAGTCACATTCACTACAATTCAAATGCCGTACTTTGGCAAGGCTGCTGATGTCATTCACTGTGGAATACATCTTTCGGAAAGCTGTAGCCCTCCATGGTACGTCCTATAACTGCGTACTGCTGTAGGGTGATAAACTAGTTAGGCAGGAGTTCTAATCCCAAACATGGCAAGTGCGTGTGCGTGTGTGTGTGTGTGTGTGTGTGTGTGTGTGTGTGTGTGTGTGTGTGTGTATGTGTGTGTGTGTGTGTGTCTGTGTAGAGAGCAATGCTGTTTAGACTAGTCATACCCACTACAATTCAAATACCCTAATTGGCAAGGCTGCTGATGTCATTCACTGTGAAATACACCTTTTGGAAAGCTGTAGTCGAGTAATCTCCATGGCGTGTCCTATAACTGCATACTGCTGTAGTGTGATAAACTAGTTAGGTAGGAGTTCTAATCCCAGACATGGCAACTGTGTGTGTGTGTGCGTGTGTGAGTGTGTGCGTGTGTGTGTGTGTGTGTGTGTGTGTGTGTCTTTGTCTGTGAAAAGAGCAATGCTTTTTAGGCTACTCGCGCTCACTACAAATCAAATGTTCTACATTGGCAAGCCTACTGATGTCATTCACTGTGAAATGCACCTTTGGGGAAGGAGTACTCCAGTAATCCCCATGGCACATCTTATAATAGTGTAAAGCTGTAGTGTGATATAGAATCTTTTAGGGGTTCTATTCCCACACGTGGAAGGTGTAGATGTTTGTGTGTGTGTTTCTATGTCTGTGTAGGACACAATGCTTTTTAGGCCAGTCACACTCACTACAATTCAAATGCCCTACTTTGGCAATCCTGCTGATGTCATTCACAGTGAAATACATCTTTGGGGAAGGAGTACTCCAGTAATCCCTGTGGTGTGTCCTATAACAGTGTAATGCTATGGTGTAATATAGAACTTTGATAGGGGTTCTATTCCCACACATGGCAGGTGTGGCTGTTTGTTTCTATGTCTGTGTAGGGAGCAATGATTTTTAGCCTAGTCACACACACTACAATTCAAATGCACCTACTTTGGCAATCCTGCTGATGTCATTCACTGTGAAATACACCTTTGGGGAAGGAGTACTCCAGTAAAACCTGTGACGCATCCTATAGCAGTGTAATGCTGTAGTGTGATGTAGAACTCTGATAGGGGTTCTATTCTTACACATGTCAGGTGTGTGTGTGTCTGTGTTTGTCATTCGTATCCTGTGTGGAGGTGGCTGTGAGTGTGTAACAACTGGACTCATTGTGGAGTGGGTTTTGCATATTTCTTATATGGTGGCCCTAGTATATATCACAATGCCCACCATACACGGATAACAGATGTGAAATAGCCAAAAGGCTGGGGTGCAAATCCATACCCCTACATGTGACATCAAAGCCAGGCAAACAAAGTTAGCAACCCTTGTATTACCCAGAGAACACTCTCAACCCATGTCTCATACACACACACACACACACACACACACACACACACACACACACACACACACACACACTTGCCTAGGCTATAACCGCTATGTTGGTAGTACCCTGCATATTGCCCAATGATAGTAGCCATGGTGTGATTGAGTTGGGCTACAGAGAGCATAGCACCCCATCCATCTGTCCAATAGGAATGTGCATGCAGACAGTGCACCTTCCCAATGTTCCCCGCTGGACACCTGCAACACCTGTGGTGTCATCAAATGTAACCTACAAAGAACATACCATGCCTGAAACACATGCCCTGTATGGACAGATGCCACTGACACCAGTGAATACCTGTGTCATGCTATCAATGTAGGTGCAGGGTCAACCTGCTGTCCATTAACAGTTCCTGCCACATGAGGCCAGGACTGGCACATCTGACACAACATGGGCCAGACACCCCAGGTACAGTTCCACATGTCACTGTATATGCATGTGGGATGTGTGCACATCCCAGACACCATCCATGTCATGGACTAGGGAACACATACATTGCAAGCAATACACATCAATGACCACACACAATAGTTACCTAGGTGACTGGATGGTGAATACAATACCTACCTATGTGGGCAAATCCAGACATTACACTTCTGAGCCACACTGCAGACCATTGTCATGTTGCCTGATGCCAAGGTATAGCCATCACCAAGCCTTGTATAGCCGTCTGGCACAGTCGACCACTACACACACACATGAAGCAATGCACCCATGCATGTCAGCACTGGCACCCTGTGTCTGTGTGTGCATCTCTGTGTGTGTGTCTGTGTGTGTGTGTGTGTGTGTGTGTGTGTGTGTGTGTGTGTGTGTGTGTGTGTGTGTGTGTGTGTGTGTGTAGTGTATGATGCCTATGATCACATTCCCACTCACTACAACCCCCATAGGCATACTGAAGTATGCTGTCTGATGCCAGACACCTCCACATGCCCTTTGCCCATATAACCGCTGTATAACCCCTGTGGTGCATGTGATACCTGCACAGTTCTGTGTTGTGGCAATCTAACTAGTGATGAGTTATATTGCTGACCCTGCCAAGTGTGTCAATGTGTGGGGGTCTCTGTGAGAGTGTGGCTGTGTTGATGCTGACATCTGTTCATGCAGACAGGCACGTGTACTACACCTATCGTATATCTAACACATCACTGCTGCAGATGTCACTCACCATCACAAATACGTTTGGAGGGGTCCTCAACATGTAACCTATGTGGTGCATCCAATAACTGCATAGACATGTGATAGCAATACATAGTCAGTCAGGGATTTAATACCTTATACTGGTAGGTATGTGATACAAACATGCTTAAGTTTTACTCTCTCACCCCTGCCTGACTTATCTTTGCCTCAGTCTGCCTCTTTCACTCCCTCTCTGGTGGGTGTGGAGACTTACACCTGCTTTGCTTAGGCAGCAACATGTGTATTGTAAGTGATGCTCATCATCAGCTGATGGCCTCTGCATGAATTGCAGCCCTCCCCTAGCTGACTGCATGTGGGACAACTGTGGTAACATTCCCATAGCCAATTGCATGGAAACACACTCCAATATCTAGGAACATCATGCTGGTTTTGGGCCTTTTCATTCACTGTGAGCAGGAACTAGATCTGTTGTTTGGCAAACAGCATCACAGATGGATTGGGGAATTAACTCTAACAACATACATTGTGGAAACAGGCCAACATACAGGAGGGGGATGTGCCTGACTTGACTACAGACTGTAAGTGCTGCTATACTGCATTTGGAGTAATGTTGGTTTAATATGGTGTGTGTGGATATGGCTGTCCTACATGTTTTAATACCTGTCATGTCAGTGCTATGTTTATGAAGAATCCCCATCTGTAGGGTCATCTTCAGACTGGGCAGTGTGTGATGCCTTGTTTTAAGTGTTATGCACAGAGCACCTATCTGTGAACTGCAGAAGGTAGTGTGAGGATTGCAGTCAGTAGATGGTGACAGCCATGAGAGTTACCGACTTCATATCCTTCATGGGACATATGTTGCAACAAACCCTGTTACAACGGTAAATGCATGAGGTTATCACAGCAACATGTCAATATTGGCCCTGTGTTTGTGCCTCCAGCCTCAGCTCTGTCATCCTTTGTACATATGTCATGCAGTAAGAGGTGCATATGTTCAGTACACCATATTTATTGACATCATATCTGATAACAAGTCAGTGAGATATCAGACTGCTACACATGTTATGTATAGTAGGGGTTATATTTGAGGACATAACCAGAGCATTCTGTGGTTGTGTGTACAGTACTGAGGTCTGTGTACTTATGGTGATTGCTGAAAGTGTGTGTATTGTGAATATGTACCTTGGCCTGTGTACAGACTGTGGTAGATGTCATTGTTCTTGGTCCTGTTCTATCTGATGTTACATGCTGCTCCACTATATGTTATCCTATCGACTTACATGTTTGTAAGGCCAAACACACACATGTCCCATACCACAGACAGGTATCGGACCACACTGTGTAGTGGCCCAGTATATGTAGAGTTGGTGTGTGAGTGGTACATATGAGGATGGTGTTGATCAGATAGTCCATATACAGTAAAATTACACTAGCCTACTATATGTAGCTGTGGCTGTGTTCACATTGGTTGTGGTTATGCACTTTCACACAGGTGTCTGTTACTCTGTGCTGTGACATGCCTATAGAGCCTGCTATCTATGCAGGTTACATGTTTATTCCCCCATGGGAAATGTATGCCAGTGTTGAGTCAATCTGCCTGTAGCCTACACAGTGCATTTTACATGTCTAGCAGCTTAGGGTACTTACCCAGTGAGGTGTCATGTCCAGATACTTGCCAGATGTCCTGCTGCCGGGCCACCATAGCAGTCATGTATGTCAGACAAAGCAATGGAATGCTGTACATATGTATGTCACTAACTAAAGGGTAGTATGTAGGGATGGCACCTCTGTACCAGCAGTTATTATGTGTAAGGACAGACAGGGGTGTATGAATGCATAACCTATGGGGGCAAATGTTTACCAGTATTTATGTGATATACCCATCTACATGGCTGTTAACATCCACATTGTAAGGCTTAGTCCACATGTAATGCACTAACGGGTTCTGTGTATACCTCTGGACTGACCAGAGTGGGTCAGACTGTCCACATATATTGACCATGTCTCTGGTGTAGTCCACAGGAGCATTACTGTGCTAGCAGTGGTACTGTATTATAATATCCTTAGGATGTCTGTCAGTAGCCAATGGTGCACATGTTAAAAGCAGATGTGACCTCCCACACACACCATGTCTGTGAAGACAATCCCTATTACAGTAGCAATAGTCTACAAATATACCTGCAATACATACCTGACATCCCCTTGCACTCAGAGTTTGGGACAATTGGGGCTGAGGTAGGGCTTCACTCCATGTTCAGAACATATGGTGAACATATATGTATATATAATTATCTATATAGATATATACACATATACATATCGACATACATAGATGGATTTGTATATATATATATATATATATATATATATATATATATATATATATATATATGTATATATACATATAAACACTCAAATATATATACATATACAGAGCAATATATGTCGACACATATACAGATAGAGATACATATGCACATACATGTATGGATATCAACATATATATTGACAGTAATAGGTATATCAGACTAGATATGCATGCACATATAGTTATACATATCTACATATATACCCACATATATAGGCATATCTGTACATATAGGATGTGCATACATATATAGCTATATATACATATATGTATATATATATATATATATATATATATATATATATATATATATGTATATATATATATATCTGTACATACAAAGATATGTACACATGGCCATATATATGTTGCACTATACAGATGTGTATACAGACATATGTATGAGTATACATGTGTATGCACATGTAGACATATACAGACCTATTATATGTATGTGACCATATTCCTGTCATGTGTAAACCTCATGGTTGTGTATACCCTTCCAGATGTATCTCACCATATGTATCTGCTATGTGTACATTATGATAAAACAACATATGTGATGCAACAGTCATATTAATAACAAGGACTACACAATTTAGGAAGTAAAGGCAATTGTTCAATATTACTCAATATGTTTATTCACAGCTATATTGGCAAAACAACAGCTGTCTTCACAGTGGTCATGGTGTAGTGGTTAAGTGAGGTGACTTTAGTGTACAGGGTTCAAGACCTGCAAGGGCTGTTCATTTTGTTGTCGGATACAGAGTGGTTAACCAGTTTTGAACAGCTTTAAGTGGGTTTGCACTGGTTTGTGCATAGCTAAGCGGTGCTAAGCTATGGGTAAACGTACCGGCACTTACACAATGTAGACTTTTCTTACCAGTGCGCAAATCAGCTCAGCTGTTATATTGCAGCAATGTTGATACTTGCTAAGCATGGCTTATCCCTGGTAACAAGGTCACACCACCTAGTCTGATAACATAGGGATTGTGTACAGAATGTAGATAGAGGCTGCTGAACTATACATCTGCATTACTTACTGTTGATTGTTCGGTATCCTGTGGCCCACTCTGTCTTTACTATTGTACTAATTGAAGGCCTCTGCCTGGACAGCAACATATGCCAACCTTTCCAGACTACTGTATTAGTATAACTGTTTCACAGTTACATTACTCTGTTTATATGGATGTCAGTGTCTAAACAGCTATATGACATGGCATATACAACTGTAATAGTACACAAATAAAGCTTTCCCATGTATGCAAACCTGTGTGTGGTGTTATAGCCTTTGACCTCTCTGTGGGTATATGTTGCAGGCAACGATTGTCATTTGTATAGGTGGCTCATACAGTGTCCAGTTGGTAAGACTGTAACTGTAGCATAGTGGCTGTTCCATATTGTGTGCACCTTCTACATATGTATCTTCCTATATATATCTCTGCATATGTATGTGTAGTTACATATATATCTATATATATGTATATGTATATATATATATATATATATATATATATATATATATATATATATATATATATATATGTATCTGCATGTATGTGTCTGTGTATATGTATCCTAGGGATGTTGATTCCTTCCTTATTGTACATTCCCTATGGGAGCCAGACTGTACTGCATGATATGTTACTGATACCAGCCTGACATCATATAAGTGGGATGGAGTACTGTTAACATCTTGTGCGCATGTCATGTCAGGTCCTGGTTATGGGATCTGCAACAGTTGGTAGTGTATTGCAGGGCAGATGTGTTTGGCTGTGGGGGGGTATCTATTTGTACAAGACGTATGTTGTTTGGGGCCTCTCAACCCCATTAATGGTGCATGTGTACATATATGTTTTTATGTTCCCATTTTTATCTACAGATATATGTCCATATATACCTATATAGATATATATAGCTACTTATATCTATATAAATATATATATATATATATATATATATATATATATATATATATAGTTATATATATTGTTATATATAGTTATATACACACATATATATATATATATATATATATATATATATATGTTATATCTATTTAGATATTAATATATACACACACACACACACACACACACACACACACACACACACACACACACACACACACACACACACAGACACATACATCTACATGATGAAATACATTCCCTATTCTGTTGAATGACTGGGCTGGATGATATGTTTGTGAAAACATCAGGGTTTTGTATATCTGACATGGATTAGTGGTGATTTACTTTGGCTATGGTGTGCAGGGTTCTGGGTTCAAGACTTGCCGAGGTTGTTTATTTTGTTGCTGAGCAGAACAAGGTCCATTGGATACAGAGTGATTAAGGCACTTTTAAGCAGTTGTAAGTGGTTTTGTGCAGCTTTGCCCGGAGGTAAGCAATGCTAACTTCCGGTTACAGTTTCTTATACTCAGTTAGATTTTCAATTGCTTAACCTGTGTAGGCATTGCTTACCCCTGTGCAAACAGGCTTAAACCCGCTTACTGCTCCTTAACAGTGCTTGCTCCCACTTACCCTGATGCTAATTTCTTTAAAAGAAAAGAAAAATGGGTTGATAGAGAAGTGGTGAAAAAGGGACACAAAGAGGGAAAGACAGTAGGTAAAATAGCTTGGGAAGTGCAGGACAGGTGTAGGGAAGGTCCATAGCTGCCCATTTCTTCTACATCAACAGCTATTCATATACACTGAATTTGAAGGTAGATTTAGACACTCAAACCCCTGAGAGAGGGGTGATGGCAACAATAATATGTTGTGATGCCAATTAGAACAGATTACTTGTCCAGTGGACACGTGTGAAATGGACAGCTATGTATGGGGCAAGATTTTTGGGGGGGAACAGATTGCCCTTTTTTTCAGGTGAGAGTGGGATGTTGGGGAGGGATAGTAGGTATATTTGGGGAGGTAGGTTGGGTAGGTTAACAGACATGCCAAACAAGATGCATACAGGGGCAGTATATGGCACATTTGAGGGGTAGACACCTTGATGGGGAGGGTTGTTGGGAAATCGGAAGCCCATAAGCCCCCTAGTGGAAACAGTGAGACTGAGGTCCCTACCCATGGGCAGTCACCACTGCACCTTCACAGCCCTGAAGGTGGCTGTTCTGGGGGCTGAGTCACAGAGCCAGGTTGACCCTCTAGTTGCGACACATGGCTTTCAAGCTGGCATAGCAGATCTCCAACTTCACTGCGGAGCTTGCTACGCACCATGATCCAGACCTGGCGATGGGTGACAGGTTCCTGTCCGAGCGCATTCCCAGGGGGGATGAGCCCCATCCCCTGAGGTTGTTCCACCCAAAGATAATGCAGGAACAATACATGAGGAGGTCCTGGGTTGGGCCCCAGACGTGCTGGAGCCCAGTGCCATGCCCAGCTGAGGTGGGGCAGGTGGGTCTGCTGGGACCGGCCTTCTGAAACGTGCTATGGTGTTTAAATTTTATCATCATATGTGGGTTAGTAATAGTCAACACGTTCCGGGGTTAGGTATAACAGCATGCATAGATATTCCCTTTAACCCAGACACCAGATACGGAACAGTTGAATAGCAAACGGAACACATGCATATATGGGACCACAGTGATAATAACAACAGCATACAGGTACATTGATGGCAGCATGCCACCAATGTTGGAATATTTCAATATGGAGCATGTATGGAAACAGATTTAAATAAATTGGAACAGTGAAGTCATTACATACCAGTTGAGGTGGGTAAGTAGTTTATTGTTGGAGATATGTTGGGGGGGGGATGTCAGTTAACAACTAGTATATTCCTGTAGTCCACATTTCTTTCCTAGTCATTGTTGCTATCTGTACTTTACAAGTATTACTACACTACCCTATAGCCTCCGTTTGGACAGTGATATGGCTGTCATCATATTTATACATGAACTGGTTTTACCTGCAGTATACACCTCTTACCTGGTATACCTGTGGAGGAAATGTTTGTTAACACTAGCTAACTGTTTCTACACATACTCCCAGATTCTGGGTTGATGTACACATAGCTGTCCATCCCTTTCTGCACAGACTCTGGCCATGTCTTGTCGACATGTAGGTGAACTGGGACATATCTAGACTATTGCCCTCTTCAACCATTAGTGATTCCCCACACTCTTATACAGGCTTTCCTACACAGTTATATTATGTGGCACAGTGTGGGCGGCAGTGATCAGTGATGCCTTATTATTCAGAGCAACTGCAACACTCACAATTCCATACACCACTACAGTGTATCAAGGTTTTTATTTCTCAGCATAGTGTTCATATCCAACGTACCTCTGGGAGCAATGTTTGTTATCACTACCTGAATGTTGTCACACAAAGTACCATATTGCACATTAGTATTATGCACATACATCTCACTCTGTACATACTCTGGTCACAGCTTGACAACATGTGGGTGTAGATAGGACATACTTGGCTTATTACTCTCATAACAGTTTCGGGAGTTGCAAGAGTGACAGGTTTGTTCTCATAGATGTGTGACAATCAGTTGTATTCCGTGTTTGCTGCCCAAACATCTGGGATTATCCCACATACTTCCCAGGGGGACAGGCAGAAGATATGGGCCCATATACTGGACATTCTGGTCTTATATGTACAGTTGTGTGGTATGATTCTGTATGCAGCCTACTTTCACTCCCAGGATTCAGACCATGGCTATGTCTGCTGCAACTTAAACACTGTCCGTCAGAGTTGTGTGTGCTATATAGATATTGCTGTATATCTCCTATCTGCTTTCTGTGTTATAATTCTCCTGTGGTTTTGCATTCTGACCTTGCATTACTACACTCTTATACAGGATTTCCTAGACATTTATATTTTGTAGGACAGTGTGGGTGACAGTGATGAGTAATACCTTATTATTCAGAGCAACTGCATCAGTCATAGTGCAATACAATACCAAAGTAAACATTACCAGTATAGGGTATCATTCTTGTATTTCTGGGCACAGTGCTTGTATCTGACAGACCTGTGGGAGAAATGTTTGTTAGCACTAGCTTAATGTTGCCACACACAGTACCAGATTCCACATTACTATTATGCACATACATCTCACTCTGTTACTGTACACACTCTGGCCACAGCTTGACAACATGGGGGTGTAAATGGGACATACGTGGCTTCTTACTTTCATAAGGTTTTGGGGAGTTGCTAGTGTGCCAGCTTTGTTCTCACAGATGTGTGTCAATCAGTTGTATTTCCAGTTTGCTGCCTATATGTCTAGGATCATCCCATTGATTTCCCAGGAGAACAGGTTGACAGGCAGCAGATATGGGCCACTTTACTGGACATTCTGGATATATCTGTACAGTTGTGGGGTATGATTCTGTATGCAGACTACTACCACTGCCAGGATTCGAACCATGGCTATGTGTGCTAAAAATAAGACATTTCACGTCTCAGTTGCATGTACTGTTCAGATTTTTTTGTGTGTCTGTTTACTGTTTTCTGTCTATGTGTCTCTCAATTGTACTAAATGGCCTCTGGGGATTACACCAGTCATATACAGGCATTCCTACACATTCTATTTATGGTGTACAGTGTGGGTAACGGTGCTTAATACATCAGTACTATTACGTGATTGCGAATCTACATTACCATATGATACCAGAGTATACACATGCAGTCCAGCAGTTAGACTTTTATTGTCAGGCTATTATGCTTTTATTTACATACAAACTATATGGGACTCTTCCTGCCATATTCTCCGGTGTATGCAGTACCTGCCTAAAATAATACAGGTTTTATACAGGCAATTAATTTACTAATACTTTAAGACTTATTTCGTATGACAATAAATGCAAGAGTATTACTGACCTGCCTCGCATCACAACCTCTCCAGGCGACGTCCGTGGGTCTTCTGGTTCACGGCCTACTCACTTACAGCTGTGGAGGACATAAAAGGAATATTTAGCCATACCTATCCATGATATAAATGAGCTGGCAATTATTACACACATAGTGGAGTGATACTTACACACTGCTGGGACAGCCCTTGCCATTCTAGCCTCTTGGATCCACTGCTCCAAGAGGTCCCCCTTATGCTTATTCAGGTCAGCAAAGTGAGGCCTAAACTGCTCACCAGTTCAGGGTATGCCAGTGGCACTGGTGAGGTGTGAGGTCACAGGCGAGATGGTCCCAGGCTTCCACCTTATATTGGGAACCCTGGTACTGTCCCTACAGCAGTCTCTGCTCATGGTCTTTGACAAGGAGTCCTGCCATGACTCTGGACTCCTAGATGCACCAGCACTGCACCCAGAAGTGCACAACTTCTCCCCTTTCTGCCATTGTGCCTGCAAGGGGAAGCTGCAACTAGTTATGAGATGTATTCCCACCTTTTGGGTTTAAGTAGGGCCGATTTCCCACACTTTTCCATGATTGGCCAGTTTTCAAAAGGCTAGGCTATGGGCAAACCTGCTCACCTAAGGTTGGCATTGTTTAAAGGGGTATACCACTAGGCATATTGAGGTAGCTGGCCTACACATTGCTTACACCTCCTAAGCTGGCCTGTGCAATGCTTAGCATTGCTTACATTAGACTTTGCATTATATTTTAATTTTGGCATTGATTTCTTATTCATTACATCTTATATATATGCCTGGTATCCATGATTCATGTATATGTACACTTTATGGGGTCCTTGTGTTTTATTGGGGACTTCAACACTCTATTACAATTACACCTCACATCTGGGATTACTGCTGTACTCCAGTTCACATATTTATGTTATGTAGTGTGTTATAGAACATACGACTGTATACTGATTCCTTTCACAGGTTCTGTTTGATTTTGCTATAGTGAGGACTTGTTTTGTGATACCTCATTTTTCTGTACTGCTGTGATGGCTTGGTGGTTAACTACTGTAACTATGGTGTATAGGGTCCTGGGTTCAAGACCTGCAAGGCTATTTATTTTGTTGATGGGCAGAACAAGAGCCATTGAATACAGAATGAGTAAGGCACTTTTGAGCAGATGTAAGTGGGTTTGCGTGGGTTTGCACGAGGGTAAGCAATGCTAACTTCAGGTTAAATATGCTTACAGTGAGTTAGCTTCAGTATTGCTTAACCTGTGTGCACATTGCTTACCCCCATGCAAATGGGCTTAATCCCGCTTACTAGTGCTCAAATATGCTTACTACTGCTTATTGGTGCTTACACTTGCTTACTAGTGCTTACTCCCACTTACAGTTGCACTGATTTAGATAGTAATATCTAATGATTCTTGGGAAGGTGGGGGCTTTAGAAGCTGTATGGAGTTGTCATTCATTACAGATTTTACCTTCCATTTGTATCCACGATTCCTGTGTACATATACTTTATGGGGCATATGTGCTTATCTGTGGACTTTGCAACATTATGACACTGACACCTCAGATGTGCATTCAATGCAGTCAGTTCACAAATATATGTTATTTAGTAGGTTATGCAACTAAAATATTGGTCATAATGTGATTTGCCATGGAAAATTGAATGTGCTGCAGTGGAACTTGAACTGGGAATGCCAGCTCATAAGGCAAATGCTCTATGCACTGCACTATTGCTATTCTGCTTCATTTGTATATATCTTCCTTGTTATCCTCTTCAGCCATTTAAGCTGCATTAACTATAGCTAAGCGATGCACACACCAAGCCAGAATAATAATGGAAAAGGCATCAGGGGTTAATTTTCTGTTGTTTTCTTACTTAGTTATTGTATCTCTCTGAACTCAGCAAGTACAATGTGGAGTTACTGGTCGCACACCATACGGGCGTACTTAGAATTATCTATGCCTCTCACATTAAAGTATATATTTCCCTAGTAAAGAAATTTAGTAAGCTAAAGAGGGGTATTGATCATTAATCAATGCTGTAGAAATTGCACCTTTACATTTTTGACTCTATTGCAAATCTGTTTTAACAGTATTGGACAAAATCTATTTGGAGTAACTTCACAGAAGACACTTGAGTTGTTTTTAGGTGAGTTTGGTTTTGTTTCAATTCTTTTCTGGATTTGATAGGTGGCTGCTGCAGGAGGGCTGGCAGGAGGACATTGAATGCAGCTCGTTTCAGTGTAAATGACACTCCTGGGGCCTTTTCAATTCCCAGGTAGTTGTTTGGAGTTCACTTGTTTGACTATCCTTATCAGACCCTTTTCATGTGTCCTCAGAGAGGGGTTCAGCTTGGTTACTGGATCCTTTGGGGTGATGCCATTGGGGCCTCTATGATATTTGTGTCTGGTTAATGTATCACCTAATGGTATTTTGTCATGCTTCCATTTCAGTTGGGGAGCTGACCTAGTGCAGATGTGGTGCCCAGGTTGTGAGTTGCTTGGTTGCTGGCCTGCTTACATGTAACCCTGGCTGTTGCACCATGTTTCATTATATATATAGTGAGGTGAAATGTGTTTGCTTGGACTATAAGAACTGTGTGGTACTGGATTGCCACTCTGTCCTTTTCGAGCAATGTTTGGAATCTCTCGACTGTTGTGCATTTCAAATTCCTCATTGGAGATATTTGTCTTGTGGTTTCAAAAGTGGAGTTTCATGTGGGATCTCATTTAATTAAAAAAAAAAAAAAAAAAAAAAGGAAAAGAAACAGAAATGTACAGGGGCTCTGTGAAGTGGGGCACACCAGTGCTGAGGTGCCATGACACCATGTGGAGGAGGGAGTTATCTTTCGGGGGAGCCTTGGGTCTTGTTTTGGGGTGGTTGGGTTGGAGCGGTTCAAGTTCCATACTACTTGCTTTTGTGGGCTGCATGTCTTTGAGGTAATGATGGATTGGCATGTGGGACAAATCACTGGACAGATATACAGGCAGATGCGCAGTGTAAAGAGGAAGTGTCAATTCAGAGTAGAATGGGTGCTGGAATCAGTGGGGCATGGCACAGATTATATATTAAAAAAAAAAATTAGTATGAATAATGGCAGACCAGTGGAGCTACACACTATGACATGTGAAGTTGTAGGAAGCTGTGTGGTCTTCATACCTTTCAACTGTCCAGATTTTGCCTCATATTTCTAGACTTTACCTCATAAAAGTGGGTTTTCTCAAATCACTGGGATGAGTTGAGGTGTAAAGTCACTGAATAATGACACACATTTAAGATTCAGACTTCAAATCCTTCAGAAAATGTATGTTAACACAGATCCTGCTACTCTAGCAACTTTCTAAGTTAATGAAAGCAATATTTAAAATCTGTCCCTATTTTTGCCCCCCCCCCCCTTGCCCCCATTTTGTAAATCTTTGTCCAGATTTCTTGCACTAATAAGTCTGAGGTATGGCGAGGGTTGTTTTGGTATTTGGTCCTTGCTCCTGCTCTTCATTGTCATTTGGTCTAGATTTCTTATAGTAGGGGCAGGTAAGGTGTCTATATACATTTTATAGGTGCAACTCCAATCTGCGTTATAGCATGCAGAAGTTTAGCACTGTTTGGGTAACTACACATAAACTTATAATTCCTCTGGTATGTCAGACTGGTGGGCCATACAATCAGCTTCATCACTGGTATACCTTTACAGTTGGTTACAGTGATTTCTCTGACTTTTGAGTCGTACTTCATGTCCTTCAGAAGATGTGGTACCATGGGTTCTCTTACTACTTTCCGAGCTTATGAGAAAAATAAGTATTTAAAAAAATCTTTTTTTTGAGACTGAAGAAATAAGTTAAACTGGCCATAAATTGCTATACAAGATTTGTACAGGAACTGCAGTTTGACCAAGGTTTGTTGCTGCCTTGATTTTCCCCTGCACACAGGGTTAAGTGGAATATACTTTGGTTGGTTCACTTGTATTCTACATTTTAATGGGTCATTTAAAAGCAGTGGTCCAGTCACTGCGGTGGATGGCATAATACCGTTTGTTGTTGTAGTATGTTCCATTAGTGGAAGCAAAAGGATTTGTTGAGGGATATGGCAGAGGGCTCTTGGCAGCACTCATTGCTAAGAAATTTTGGTTGGGTGTGCAGAGAATTTACAGTTTTCTTTTGCAGATCAATGTGGGGTGAGCAGAGTTGACATTTGTGCCAGTAGCTGGAGTGCTGCAATGAGGTCATAGATGGATGAGCACAGTGTAGGCATCATTCAATGGCCTGAAGGTGATGGATCCCACTTGGCTACATATACTGCCTGCTGGAGTGGTGCACCAGAAGGTCACAGGTGATCCTGCTTTAGTTGCTCATTAAGACATGTTAGACTTGGTGCAGTTTGGGAGTAGCATGGAGGCACGTGAGACTGAGGTGGTACAAGGGTGGGGTAGAGCGGGTTAAGGAGTTGTTTATGGGGGAGTTGGAGTGGTCTACACGTGGGGTGGAGTCGTGATAAGGTGGTGTTGAATTGGATGATGGGGGCATAGTGGCTTAGGTTTGAGTTTTCCTGGGGAATGGCAATACAGATGGGTTGCTCACTGGTGGGGCTACCTTAAGAGTTTAGCACAGTGCTTTATTGGATTTGGCATCAAGGTGCAGGCAATCTGAAGATGTACATGATCTGGCTCCTTTTAGGGCTAGGGCAAAGGTTTTGACAGAGCATTGTGTGGTTAGGTGGGTGTTAATAAGTTGTGGCATTGCTTTAAGGTAACACATGGAAAGAAAAGATTCAGGGGAAAGCCAAGCCTGAAGTTGCTTGTCGGCCAACTTACTTGAGTCTTGTCCTGAGGATTACCAAGTGCTTATCATTGTGGTGTCATGGGATGGTTTTCAGATAGGTTTGTTTATGGGAATTTTCATTTGTTACAAATGTGGCAGGATGTGTTGTGTTAGGAGGCATAATTGGGGGTTTGGTTTGCAGTTTGTTGGATGGCAGGATGGAAGAACAACTGGCAGATGTTGAATATTTGGACTTTCATTTTAATATGGAGTAGGTGTTTTAGTGTGAGTTGGGGATTAGGATTTATTTTATCTGATTAATGTAGCAGTGGTATGACTTGTGTGTTCCTGTTAAACAAGGTATCAGGTTGTTTCAGGATTAAAGGTTTGTTTTGGGAGGTTGGGGCATCCTTTTACATGGGAGGTTTATGGTAGGGCATTGCCAGATTGGTTAAATTTGCATTGCAGAAGTTTGGGGCACTTTTTATAAGGAAGGTATACGGTAGTGTCAATCTTGTTTTAATTTAGCAGGCATAATATTAGCAGAAGAAGTTAGGGGGAATAGGGTCCATTTTCACTTAGTCAAGATGACAGTGGTATGGTTTGCTGATGCGGTTAGTTGAGGCATGTTAGGCTGGGTTAGAAGGATTAGATGCTTATGGCAGGATGCTGGGGTAGCTTTTAGAACTAAAGCATATGCAAGGGTGTTGCTAGCTTGATCATACTGTGTTGCAGCCACTAGGGGTTAGGAGATTGGTGGGACGGATTGTTGAGTTATGTGGTTCAGGCTTGGGGAAAAAGTTGGGACATGTCAGTGGGTCAAGGAGTTCTTAGCTGCAATTACTTCAGTTCCATAGTTGGCAAGGTTATGTTAAATTTTTAAATTTGGGTTGTGCCTCATGCTGAAAGAGTAGGTTTGATAGTGTGAAGTTCGGTAGACATCACCTATTGTCAAAGTAAGTAAGTTGCAAGGGTTGGCGTGGGTTTATGGAAGGCCATTGACTTACATATTGTCTGCTTATTGTTCAGGGATGTACTGATGTCAATAACAGGGTGGTCTTGGTCGCCAAATGATTTCTTGATTTATAATAGTGGGTTTGATGGCAGGATTATTGGTGACTGAGCCCTTAGGAATGAAGACTTATTCTGGTCATTAGTATAGTCATTGGGAGGAGAAAGGGGATGCAGTTACACAGATATTGTTTCTGGTGTCATTGGGTTTGGAGCTTTGGTGGTATACTGTTCTGGTGTGGTTTTCACTAGTTTGGGCTTAGTGTTTGATGGTGCCTTCGACAGGTAATAACCTGGGAAACATTGTGAAGTTACTATTGGTGGCTAGGTAACTGAATTTAGCCAATATACAGAGGTTGTGTTAGGTTATGAGGTTATGGTTGGCCACTTTACCATTGTAGAGGGATGAACTTTTAGCCAGATAGGCAGCTGACTACTTTAGCTGTTAGGACTTTGGGAGGTGGTGACATGGATCTGGTTTGATCAGAGAAGATGTACACCGAATGATGTTTTCATGGCTTTTAATGAGCTGTTAGGTTGGAATTTTGGTAGGAGGGGGGGGGGGCAGCCTGGTCGGGCTGGTGGGTGGAGAAGAAGGACAGGTATGCCTTCTTCTGTTCCCTCTCTGGTTTTGGATTGCTTACTTGGTTCACTGCTTCATAAGTAAAATAAGTGAGCAGAGGTAAGGATGCTGCTTATTTGGTGGATTTGTGATTCAATAAATGGTAAATGAAGTGAGTGGTGGGACGCTGCTTCATAATTAAGTGAGTGGAGGTATGGACGCTGCTTACTGGGACAGTATGAGCAAGGTCATGCTGTCCTGATTAGCATTACATATATGTTAATGTTGGTAGATGAAGTGAGTGGTGGGGATGCTGCTTTATAAGTAAGCAAGTGGATGCATGGACATTGCTTATTTGGTGGATTAGTGGTCGGACACTGCTTCATAAGTAAGTGAGTGGAGGTATGGACGCTGCTTTCTGGGTCAGGATGAGCAAGGTCACTCTGTCCTGATTAACATTACGTGGCTGTTGATGTTGGTAAATGAAGTGAGTGGTGGGGATGCTGCTTCATAAGTAAGCGAGTGGAAGTATGGACACTGCTTACTGGGTCAGGTTGAGCAAGGCCATGCTGTCCTGATTAACATTACATGGATGTTGATGCTGGAATTCAATGAGTTATATGATGTTTCGGTTGCAATTAATAAATGTTGGCTAATAAAGTTGTGTTTATGGAAGTTTAATAATGGTTGTCAAATGTCATTTGGTGTGATGTGTTTATTGAAGGGGACCGGGACAAAATACTTTCATAAAACAAAGAAACAAAAAAAAACCACTAACACTTTTCTATAAACAGGCTTGTTTAAAATGCCTGAAATAAACTTAAAACATTAGTAGGCAACATAAAGCACAAAAGCTACAGAATGTTGTGATTTATTCTTAATATTGAGAGGAAAAGACCAAGGAAAAACAATACTTCTCAGTAGAGTACATTTTTCCAATTGTGTCAGGCCATGTTAAGAATCATGATACATTTTTCTGTACCTTAAATGCAATACCATCACTGTATAAATAATATGTTGGAAGAGGCTAGGGATATTAAGTAGCAGTGTTTGTTGAGGGAACTAGTTTGTTCAGATTTGTCCACATTGTTTATAGTAACACAGAGGGGATACTATGGAGTAAATCTATATCTAAAAAGAAAACACATTCCAAGATTAGACGTAAAGATAAACCATATAATGAACCTTCATCCCCCCCCCCCCCGATTATTCCTGGTCCAGGGATATAGTGGTTAGGCACAGTGTAGGGACGGGGATAAATAGATGCTTTCCTAAACCATCACACGGTAACACATACAAAACTAACAAAACAAAACTAATATACGTGGCATATCTAAGGAATACACCTAATAAATAAATGTGGGAAATAGAATCATGGAATGTTAAAGGGCTCCAAAACAAGAAGAAAAGAAAACTATTCTTACACCTTACATTACAAAACCACAGCCAACCTCATACTAATACAAGAAACACACTTGACTGCAGAGCAATGGGCAGAAATTAGCAGAAAGAAATGGATAAGTCAAATCATAGCTTCAGAGGGGAAAACAAACAGTGCTGGGGCTGCCATAATAATTAAAAACCAATTTAAGGAAAAAATACTTAAACCAAAGCTGACAAGGAGGGAAGATGGTGCTATGTAACATTTAATAGTCCTACAATACCAAAACCTATAATGGTACTTAATGTTTACGCACCCTGTAATAACCAACAACACTTTTTATGTCATTATACCCAACCTTAAACCAATTTAAAGATCACTACCTAGTGATTGGAGGTGAATGGAATACATATCAAAACCCAGAAAAGGATAAATCTAATCTGACCAAATCACATAATAAACAAGCCACATTAGCCCTTAATGAACTCAAACAAGATTTCAAACTATATGACCCTTTTAAACATGGGAACAGTGCAGATAAAACAGGGAAATTCACATTCTATTCGCAATGCCACAAAATGTGGTCAGGGATAGACTTCTTCTTAATTTCTGACATATTCATTAACATGGACCCAACAATAACTATACATACCAGGTTCTTTTCAGATCACTCCAAAATCACACTGAACATTAACTGGGACAAAAAGATATATTTAGAGAATAGGGGTCATAATTGGTCATTAAACCCTAATTTATTTTCCAAAATAGATGTAATAAAAGAAACAGAAGCAATACTAAAAATAGCTCTTACAAATATCACTAACTCCCAAGTACCAACTGACATAGAATGGGCTGCAACCAAAGCACAAATCAGAGGATTGTTTATCAAAAAAATAGCATACTATAAAAAAATACAACTGAAAGAGGAGCATATACTGAAAGGGAAAATAGAGCATCTTGAAAAAGAACTAATAAATAACCCTAAGAACCAAACAGAAGCAGAACTTTTAAAACTGCAACGGGATCTATATATGTTAGAAACCAGGAACCTATCTTTCTATGAAGCCAGAATCTTAGCCACTTACGCAGAAGAAGCTCAAATACCATTTAGAGCTCTGGCCAGAATTATCTGCCAACACAAAAATGTCTCCAATATATCAGAAATAAACTACAGAGACAAAAACTACACAAAAAATGAAGACATTATTAAAACATTTGACAAATATACTCTCAAATATATGGAGCACAAATACTACAAACCTCAAAGGAAGATAGAACTCTTTTTCTTCAAAAACTGAAATTCCCTAAACTCAATTTAGACCAACAAAAAAAACTAACTGAGCCGATATCCATCAGTGAAATTATTACAACAATCAAACACTTAAAAGTGCATAAGGCTCCGGGTCCAGATGGACTCACATCAGAATTTTACAAAGCATTTCCCCCTTGATAGCCAAACTACTATACTATACACTGAATTACATAATAAACTATAAAATAAATGATATCCACTTTAATGCCTCTAAAACTATATTTATATTAAAAGAACACACAGACCCCAAAAACCCCGACAGCTACAGACCCATCTCCTCTTAAATATAGATACTAAAATATTTACCTCTATACTTGCAAACAGAATGAAAAATCTGATAGAAAAAATCCTCTCCCCAGAACAATCCGGTTTCACACCACATAGACAGACTAGTGACAATACATTAACATTAGATGCACTAATATCCTACGCTAACCGATACAATAGCAACATCTACACAATGGTAGTGGATGCCCACAAGGCATTTGATAGGGTTAATCTAGAATTCTTACTCCAAACACTACCCTACTTTAATATACCCAATAACTTCATTCAGATCATCCAAACTCGCTATAGCAACCCATACACATCTCTGTATATAAATAAAACTTGGTCAAATAGGATCCTAATAAAAAATGGAACAAGACGAGGATGCCCACTATCACCCTTCCTGTTTAACCTATACCTAGAACCACTCTTTCTATACATTAAACAAAATACATATCACAATCCTCCATCAATACACAACTTCAAAATATACCTCACTGCATTTGCAGATGATCTGAACATATACTCCACTACACCAAATTCAGATATAAACAAAATAATAGCTGCAATTGAACATTTTTCGACTATGTCTAACTACAAACTAAACCTTAATAAAACTAATATTTTCCCCCTAAAACACCCAAACTCATCTCACTAATACCATTGTTAAACACAATAAAAATTAAAGAAGAAACTAAATACCTGGGAATCACCTTTTTCCAGAGTAACAAAGACTTCTGCCAACACAATGTAAACCTTAAATGGCAAAATATAATGCAAGACTGCAAAAGATGGAACAACCTAAAACTACCATTCTTGGCCAAAGTATCAATAATCAAAATGAACATTTTACCTAGATTAATGTATATATTCATGACATCACAGACAACAATACATAATAAATTCTTCAAACAAATTCATACCTTCCTAGCAAAATTTATATGGGAACCCAAAAAAAAACAGAATCTCCTATCCAAAATTAACACTCCCCAAAAGCAAAGGAGGACTAAATCTGCCAGATTTTAAAATGTACTACTCGATCATTAACACTAACAGAATATTGAGAATAGCTGAACATAACCCGTCAATGGAAAATTGGTCTCCTCTCTGGGTGACAATATATTATATATATATATAAAAGCTCTAGGTTTCAATCCCAAAGCACTTCCATTCCTGAAGCAGAAAGAAATACAAATGTATAACATTACAGAGCCCTTAAAACATTCTATCAACCTAGCGCAAAAACTCTTTCAATTCTTGAACCTTAGACATGCCATGACAATACTGCAACCCCTTCATAAAAAACAAATTTAAAAATAAACAATAAGATGCTGGACTTAGTCCCTTTTCCCAGACTAAAGGATAAAACAATCCAAGATATCTATCCCTACCTTAACTGTTCATTACAAGAAATGAGGACCAACTTAAACCTCCCTAAATCACACATAATAATCCTAAGACAAATCATAGAACTGTGTTCCAGTTATCTCCAAAATATTACTATGACCAATAGTGACATAGAAACTTGTAGCAGGCTTTGGAAAACTATTATCACAACAAAGAAAACTATTACCAATTCATATAAAATTATAAATGAAATCAAATACCAGAAGGACCTCCTCTTCTCTAACTACTGGAGAAAAATTAAACCATCCATAGATGATCAGCAAATAAGCCAGGCAATCAATCTAACACTGAAGATTCTACCCCTCAAAAAGTTAGCATACACTCAGCTCATGATCAATAATAATGCTTATTTTACACCTGCAATCCTACACAAATTTAACACATCAAAATCACCTTTCTGCTCACACTGAAAGGACCTGATAGCTGACTTAATCCATGTATTTTGGAGCTGTAAATGTGTCTATAAACTCTGGAACTCTCTCAAGGTACAATTACAAACAACGGGTTATCAAACATCAACATTAACTTGGGAATTCACTCTGTTACACATTCTCCCACCCAACATCCCAAGAAAAAAAGCAAATACACTTTTAACAATTTTCCTACTAATGAAACTGTATATAGCTTTTAAATGGCTAGATACGATAAATATCTCTTGGGAGGGTTTTAAACAAGTAGCTATACAACACCTTTTAGCTCATAAAATAGTAATAGATAAAAGAAACAAAAACATGAAATCCAGAGAAATTTGGGAACAAACCTTTAACATCATATTAGCATAATTCATCACACAGCAACTTAGAAATACACTATAATGGAACCAAAGAACACATACAAGTTCAGATATTAAATAATAACTTGGATATTACGAATGTATATACTGTCTATATAACTGTGGAATTAACAATGAAAGCATCTATGTACATAGTGTAAATAGATATGTTGTATGACCTATATCCTGTGGTATTTGACATCAATGTATAACATATGTATATGTGTGTATGTGTATGTATGTATATATGTGTGTATGTATGTATGCATATATATATATATATATATATATATATATATATATATGTGTGTATGTATGTGTATGTATGTATGTATGTGTATATATATATATATATATATATATATATATATATATATATATATATATATATATATATATATATGCACACGGTCATGTTGTAAGATGGTTTTTATTTGTGACATTTATTAATGTAAAAGCTTATCCCTCTCCTTGTTTGTAAAGATGGCTTCTGTTATAGCCCATACAGTAACCATGTTTCCTTTTTCTTTGTGTGAATGCACACTAACAGGTGATGATGAATGCCCCGTATTTTAGATTCTAGGGATAAACCAGCTTCTCACATTACTTGATAAGTGGAGATGACAGCAAGATTGAACTGTACTGGCATGAAGATGTGATAGCATGGAATTTTGGAAATAATATTCCAATAACTTTCATTGTTATACTTGGCACGATGTTATGCCATAGTGATAAGTTGTAAGTATAGAAAAGATGTTGCTCTATAGTCAGTCTGTACCAGGACTGGGCAGCAAATTCCTGGAGGTGTTTTAGGTCAAGACATTACCTCTTTGAAATGAAAAGGAGAAATATATAAAGATTAAATTAAAATCTTACTTTTCATTATTAATGTGAAAAAGAAAGAAGAAAGGTGTTACAAATTCACATCTGTGTACCTCAAACAAAAGATGGAGATTCATAAGATCGCTAGAGCCCATAATATTTAACTCTTATGTGTCTGTAAGTTTGTCTGCTCTAGAAAACATTTTGTTTACTGGGATAGTCCGACTGGGTGTGAGCTGCTTTTCATTGAGGCCCGGGGAGAAAAGCTCCAGCTAAAGTACAGACAAGTAATAACAAGGACATATTTAACAATAACTATTTCAGAGGTACAACATAAACAGTATTAAACTGGTGAGATACTCTTGATAAAGATTACAGTTAGAATTTATACATCATTTTATCAAGTAAGGATTTCACAGTAGTGAGCTGGGTAATATAAGGTATTAGCTTAAACAAAAACATAATTATAAGGTAAAGACCTAAAGTAATCTGTTAAAAGTCAAGCCTGCAAAAATTAATTTATAACTTTCTGATGAGAGCTATAGATTCTATGGCATGTGATAGAAAGAAGCTGGAGAGTTATTCATGGAAGTAGAACGTGAAGTCAAGAAGAGATTTGCAGATGTAGTGTGTGTTGGAAGGGAATCCGGGGGAATTATTGTTTTAGCCTGGTCCAACATGTCAGGCCTTCTCTTTAGATGAAGGACTTCTGTAACCTAAGTGCCTTTTTACATTTGTTCTTAGGTAAAGACAACTGCTATTGTCAAATGGCAAATTAGTTTGCTTTGAAAAAGTCCATATATAATCCCAGAGCTTGCTAACATGCATAAGCTTTGCTGTTAGCTATGATTTCTTGCCTGTATTTATCCTACTGAGTAGAGGCAAATATTCATCCTGCACATGCATGAATGTACATAACCAGTAACCCAGTGTCTTAGAAAAGTCTGACTAAAAGAATATGGAACTCCATTTGTTCCACACACTGTCACTCGTATGTGGGCAGGAATCAGTGTGATTCATGAAAAAAGATTGTGCTGATGTCCTGTTATGGTCATTCAGATGAGTATGCCTTCTGAATCATATTTCATAGTGCTGGGTGGAATGTGCAGTTTGAAAGTTTTGCATCATAGCAGCAGTTGTACAACGTCAGCCTAACTTGTTGGTATGTGCAGGTGAGAATCGTACACCTGTACTGACATCCATTAAGGAACCCTTACAGCAGCAGCAGCACTAATATTCATCCGAGTCTTAAAGCTACAGAAAGCATTTGCTGTACAAAACATTAACTGCACAACTGTACTGTAGCTAAGGCTTAGTGCTGCTTCAACTGTGCTCACATTGTCTGACTTCTGTACCTGAATGTCTCTAGTAAGATGGCCATGGGAAGTGTCTGTTTTTAAATTACAGTATTTCTTTTCTTAAGCATTTAAGGTCTGATTAATTGCAGTCTCAGAACATACTCTAGAGCATTACACCAGTACCAGATCACATTACAGCTATTATTTTGCTTAGTGACTGATCTGGCGATTGTAAATATTTGTGGCCATGTTCAGTTTATTAAATTATCACATAGTCATGAATGGGCAGTTGTCACTTTGGTCATTAACTGTAACCAGCAATTTTATGAGCTGTACAGGTGATGCCAAAATCTTAAAGTGTTACGATTCCCAGGCACCTGGCTAGACCTTTAAAACACTAAAAGTCTGCTAGAGGGCTCACGTATCAAGTATTAGATCAAAAAGGTTGGCATTAGACCATGTCTAGATCAGATTAATGCTCACGAACATACTTCCTGTTACTGATCCAATTATTTACTACAGATGAGAATTTTAGGTGGAAACAGTGGCAGATTACAAGCTATCACAGTATTATGTTTGGGATGATTACCTGTTTTAGCTTGAATGATGATCTTGCTGGAAAGGACATGTTGACAGCTCCCACATTTTAGGAACAGCTATGAGGCAAGTTTTTTGATGAAAACTAGAACTCTAGCACAATATTTTTCCATGAAATTCACATATAAAAACTGAATGGTTTTACAAACGCTGACAGGAATACTGGAGTCATATAAGTGTCAGTTTTTTCAGTAATGACTGGATCACTGCTACCAGTCTTTAAGCTGTTTATAGGTTCATAGGTACTTATCCGGCAATTGATCTGTGAGGATGTTTGACAGCCTAGCCTTACATTCCCCTGGCAGTTTATAACCCTTGTAATCTGCATAAAAATAACTTAGAGACAGGGTAAGCAAGGATATGTTGGGACAATTGCATGTCTCCCCTATCCATGAGGGACTAAATTGGGGATGAATTTGTGGTTATCCACTTTATTGTCTATTCCATTCCAGTTATTATTCAAGTTTCCCAGATTATGTTGAGCATTTGTTTAGGTCCTGCTCAAATATAAATGAACTGACAGTTGCCTGGGAGTCTAGCTCAGAAGATTAAGGCTACAAGCTACTAATAAGTTTCATTCTGCAGTCCTGTGTTTGATTCCCTCAGAATTCATCTGCCTACTGTCATTGAGCATATCATTTAAGCAAACAGTGCCCCGGGTCTCAACTGAAATGGTATGCTCAGGTATCAAAAAATATATATATATCCCAGAGACAGGCTAAGCACATACATATATATAATAAATACATATAAATAAAGGAACGAATGAATGAAAGGCTACTTCACCCAGTGGATTTGTGTTGGAGAACACACCTTAGAACTGGGACAGTATTTCTTTGTAAACATTCAAAATTCACAATCATTTGTGGATAACCAAGCATTAATGTTTAGTGCATTGTATATACTTATAATACAGAATAGGCTGCCTAATACAGTAACCTCTAAGTGAGCAGACTGGACAAGGTTCCAATGGTGTCTCTCCACCAGGAAGCAAATTTATTTCTGAAAGAAAATGATGATATTGATATGTTTACATGACTATCAGATGACCTACAAAAAAAAAAAAAAAAAAAAAAAAAAGAACTTAAGAAAGGGAAACTATGAAATTTGATGATAGAAACTTCTTGCTACTGTTACCATTTAAGGGAAAGAAGGAGTACACAAAATCAACAAAGAAGGTAAATTAGGTAGCCATTACATAGCCGCACACCAATAACTGACTAATAACCACTCCAGTGACACCACTATTCATAGACTATAGATTCATAAAGGTGAAAAAGTAGAGATAGTCCACAAACCCTAATTACCTTGTCAATACCCAACCTCATAGTGCACATTCTGCCTGCGTTAGCGCTAAACAGGTTATGCCTGGGATGAACTTCCAGGCCCCCATCTGATCATCAAAGTTTGCCTTAAAGGAAGCAAACGTATTTTACTGATTTGTATGTAATAGAATATCATTCTAGAGATGGGGAATGAGTAGTAAATATGCCCCTCCACCATGTCTTAGTTATTTGTTGATGGAGATTCATGCCTGTAATTTGAGTATTTGTGAAGCCAGTTTTTTATGAAATCCCTACTCTAACTGCGCTTCTAAAAGAGTTGTATATGTTGCTAAATCTCAGGGATGTGGTGGGTTCTACATAGGAAAAACTGAAAGGAAGTTTAGAGAAAAAATGCATGAACACATCTATGGCATTGGCAAAATGAATGGTAAAAGTGCACTGACTAGCCATATTATAGATAACCTAGAACACAATTTTAAATTGTAGGTGCTTGACTCTATTTACTTAGAATTAAGAGGTGGGACATAGGAATTAAAATGATAAGTTCTTGAACTGAAATGGCAACATTTGACAGCTGTGGACACATTTCCTGGCCTGAGTGAAACTATCTGTATTGATAGTATTTTAAAATTGAAACAACTAGATTTATAACAACTTCAGTTCTTCTTATTCATTAATTTATTCCTTGTTTAAGTTTTAAATGTATGTTTTAATACCAATTTTATTATATGTAGTGAAATGTAATGGTGAAATATAGCTTGAAATTTATAGGGTTAATCTAATTAATGTATTTAACATGGTGATGTCATTAACTAACAGTCTATTTAAGGTACTGTTTTTTGAACTGTGTAGTTCTGAAGAAGTCCTTGATTAGCTCGATGAAAGCACTAAAGTAATATAATTTTGTTCTTTGTCATTCTATATTAAAAATATAAGTTTTACGTTAATTCATCTCCTGTTATTTTACAGCTGTTGGAGTTGTTGCAGTCCAACTCTGGAGCTCTCTGTTGGGTTATGGAGTGGGGTGCAGTCTATTCTATAAAATGCTGTCAAAATTTGTCTACTAGTATTGACAGTAGCAACTTTAGGTACCAACCTGTTTACTGCTTAAATGAATATAGTGAGGAAATTGTGGCTAAAAGATCAAATCCAATAGCATAATCATTTCATTAGGAGTGGATCATAATATATATATGGCACTGAGCTTTAGGAAGAAGTCTGAGACAAGCATCAACCACATGAACAGCAGAATGGCAGAAAGGAATTATCAGAACAGGAGGGATGGTATAAAGGACACAAAAGCTCTCCACTAGGAATGAATTTTAAAAACATGATGCATGTGTGCATGTGTGTGTGTGTGTGTGTGTGTGTGTGTGTGTGTGTGTGTGTATACAGACCTGAATTTCGGAAGATAGATGCATACTTCAGAATTCCAATAAGTTATCAGTATAGTTTCTGAGTTATCATTCAAAAAAATATTTTATACTATAGGAGCACTGTCTAGTTAAGTGTCTTGTCCAGAATTCTTCATCAAAGTTGTTGAGAACTATTTTGGTCTGTTTCTTGTAAAATTTGTGGTTTTCTGGCTAATTCTTACAGATTGCAGTCAATACATAACAACAGGCGTATAAGGTTCAGACTTTGTGTCCTTCAGAAAATACTTCAAAATGCAACTTTTGAATTATATAAGTGAGATTTAAAACCTGTTCTTGATTTTTTGGTCTTTGCCTCATGTTCTAGAGCTAAGACATTAGGCCGGCTTGGGGGAGTGCAATGGAATGCAGCCTATGGTTCTCACAGCAGTGAGTTGAAATACACTTCTTGTTTATTTATTGGTCATTTTATCTCAAGTAAACATCTGAATGTATACAGTCAGACAAGATGCTGTATTTTTTGTCAAATGTGCATGTTTGCCCTGCATCACAGAGTAGTTTAGGTGAAAAAGAAGGGACTGATTGTAGTAAACAGGACCTTCATCACATGAGCCATGTTCTTTTACTATGCTGCTTGGTTTTCTTTTTTTGCTGAATGTTAGTGTGTTTGGTATTTGGCTACGAATAGCCTGGATGGCATAAAATATTAACTATGAATGCATTTTTAATTTAACTTGTTTTTATATGCACATTGGAGTGGAATGTACTGTGTTGGGCTACAACAGTTTAGTTGGTACTTAATGCAGATGGGAAAGGTTATGAGCTGTTAATGAGCTATTTCCTGTAGTTCAATGTTTGATTCCCTCCTCAACCTTGGTTTGACTAGTGGAGCCTGACCAAGTCACTTCACCAGAAAGTGCTCCTGGGCTGCTCCTAAAAAGGAGCACTTGTGTCCAGCAGTCTCTCCTAAGCTGTAAGCAAATGCAATATACATTTGTCTTTTGAATTCCTGTACCCTTCAGATAGCAGTAGTTAGTGCTTCATTAAGCACTATTGGACTATGAATGCAAGCATGTCTACTGTAGTTTAATGAATTGCCAGATGCATTTTCAATAATGTGAGTTTTAAAGGTAAAGATCTTTACTGTTGCTCATTCTGTATGTTTTCAATGTGAGAGTGTTTGGTTCATCAAATGCCTTCCAGTGTTTTTTTTTAAACATTTAATAAACATTTTAAATTAAACCTAAATTCAAAACAAAGAAGACAATGGTATGCACACTGACAGGTGTGAACAGTGTTTTATGGTAATTGGGAGGAGACAGACAAGTAATGGTATTTTGGTATGCCTTTGGGGGTGTCACTATCTTGCCTAGAGCCCCATTTGACCTAGAACTGACTGATCTTATTGTTTAGAAACTGCACAAGAGTGTTTACTTCACCCTTATGCTCTATCTTTTCCCTTTTCTATATTTTAGACAAGTTTAAGGCACAGTTCAGGAGCACTGTCTGGTCAAGTGACTTCTCAAAGCCAAGTGAAGGTAGAAAGACTCAAACCCTTTACCCTTGACTATAAGAAGCAGCTCACAAAGAGCTTAGAGCCATAACCTTCTGGACTAAGTGTCCACTCTTGAATTACTTCTTCATTTTCTGATACATCACTGAGTATTCAAAACTCAGTCAGATTTATTGTCAGTAAGTAAAGCCAGTTATTAGAGTTTTCATAGTTTTTGTTGTTCAGATGTCCAGAACATGCATGTTGATGCAAAACAACTGCTGCTCTATTAACTTTTAAGTGAATTAGAGTAATATTTAAAAATTTTCCTGATTTTGTACCCCTCCATTACTGTTGGTTTTGTCCTGTTTTTTTTTTTTTTTTACTAAATAAGTTGAGAAGTATAGTGTTTCCCCAAAACATATAGATCTAAATTATGTGTATTAGTGTTATTTCATCAAACCAGAAATAATATTTTTGGCAGTTAATGTTGCTACATTCACTTGGTACAATTGTTGTCTTTTTCAGTGCTGTTTTTCTTGATTGGGAATGGAAAACTGACATGTTTGTTTATGGTTGCCACTGTATCTCAGTTATTTCATTATATATTTTGTAAGCTATTTTAATGGAGCCGAATCATTAAGTGTTTATCATATTTCAATGCACATGCCATAGTAAAGTGATCCTGGCGACCTTTTTCTAATAATTCACTTCAAGCCCCCTTTATGAGTTATGCTAGACATAAGGAAATCTTTTTTTAATTTCCTTGTAAATAAAACGTCAGTAGTGTGAGTCACAGGCATTTTACACAGTTTCTAGAACCTAGTTTCATTTTCACTTTTTCCTCAAATTACACTGATGTGTGTTTTCAGCCCAGTTCTTGGCTCTTTAGCAGTAGTTCTAAATGCTCAACAACATACAACTAGCTGAACTGCAGGATTTAAAGCTTCCAGTTTATAGTCTAAGTGCTGACAGACCCTTTACCATATTCTTTTTGAAGCATTGAAACTATAATTGTAATCCAGGAGCAGATAACTGATTGCACTTGCTTCTACTTCAAACAGCTTTTAAAAGTCATTTAAACTACCTTTGCTTTTCACTAGTGTCTGCAGTGGGAAGATGTGTGTTTTATCTTGAATGTTAGTAAAATGTGCCATGTTTGTTTAAATGCATTTTCCTTACAATGCAGCAGAGAGCAAAATAATAATTTTCTGTTCTTGAATTTGGGTTAATGATGTTTTTTCTCTTTCTACTGAGGCACAAATTTCTTTGCACATGACATTCTCCCACCTCTTCTGTACTGACGTGTTGTACAGCAGGGTATCAGTACTTCACTGAAACCATATTCCTTCAGCAAGATACATTAGTAGTTCTTCTGTGTTGTGAACATTAATTGGATTTGTAAAACTACAACATTCACTGTTATTTCTATTCTGTAGGTACATGGTCATTAATTTTTAATGCTGGACTATGAGTAAGTCGTGCAACATGCATCCTGTAATTTATCAGTATGGTGAGTTTTTTTCCATCTTAAGAAAAAGACCTTGGAGCTGCCACTGGTCATGAAGGATACGATTAGCAGGTACAATTAAGTATGAGTCTAGCACAATCAAAAGTTGGATCTCACTACATGTATGGTAATGTAGAAACCACATCACATGAGTAATTTTAGTAAGACTGCAGCATGGATGGTTCCAGAGAAAGTTATCAGTCCATGGCACTACAGCTATAAATATGCTTATCTTAAAGGTGGAATACTTTTTTTACCTCTTATAATCTTACAGTCAAACTCAAACACTCCCAAAATGCAAACTACCTTCACCAAAATCTGCATATCTGCACTACTTGCAGAACTCCATACCCACCACTTCTTTCATCTAGTACACTTTAACAGGCTACCTGTTAATGAACTAGCTACTTTCCCACTTAGCACACAGATCTATAAAATACTAAACCCAAGACACTGCCCTCACCTTAAAAGAAAACTGGAAAACTAAGCAACTAAAGGATGCCCTGAAAGAAGCTCAACAGACCCAGTTATAAAACTTGCACAGGGGAAAGTTTCTTCTCTAAGCTAGGCCCAGCTACTTGGAAACACTTAGCAGCAGAAGTGAAACAGCAAGAGACTCTTGAAGTATTTCAAAGTAAATAAAAATAACACTTGAATAAACATTCTAATCGCTCTTGCTTTAGCGATGATGACTATATATGTAATTATATATAGATGTAACGTTACACACCACAATTATTTTCATTGTGTTCACTCACTGTACACATGTATATGTAATAACTTTGAATTAACTTAGTACATTATACTTGCTGTAAATGCTTTTCAAATGTATTGTCTGCTATGAACTTCTACGGATTGCTGTATGTTTTCCTGTGAAATGCTTAGCCATAATATGCTTACATGCATTGTCCTGTCTATATCAATATTCAGAACTTGGCCCAAGTTGTAGCATTATGAACTGTAATAAATAAATACACAAAAGCTCAGCCTCCAAGATATATTGACATATCTAACTTATGCTGAAAAATGTTAAAATATAATCAAAATCTTTACAATAAAGCCTATGCAGAGAAATGACTTAAAATAAAAACAAACTTTCATGATATAAAGTTAAAAAAATTACAGCTTGGAGCTGTAGTGAGGACTTATACCAGTGGTACATAAATAGTAGCAATATTCTGCTACAAAGACACTTGATCCACAGGTAATATTAGAGACCAAGAGAGACTACATGTTAAAGCTTGATATGGAATGAGACTCAGTCATGCTCAAGTCAGATACAATAGCACAAAACTTTTACAGCAAGGATAATAAAAATTGTAAGATGAAATATAAATGAACTGGCACATCTATATACGAGTCATCAAGAGTAAAACATGTTCTGTGATGTATGGAAACTTAATACATGCAAGAGTGGTAGAATTCTTAGTTGAGCCAAGCCACAAACTGAGTACAGCAGGGTCACAGAAAGTACAAGTCACCCAGCACACTTTTGCATTTGCCTACTGCTCTAATTGGATATAATAACTGTGCGTGCTATATTTCCATGTGGGCTCATTCCCTAGCCAAATTCTCTATTAGCTAATGCATGCACACTTCAAATACTGCAGCTGTTACTTTAATATGATTTTTTTTCATTTCATAGTTCATGTTCTGGCTGTTATTCAGATGTGATTCATTTATTTTATAGTTCAGCTTCTGTACCTGTTCTTAAACAGCATGCTAAATGTGATCCTTTTATTTTAATATTATTTACAGCATACAAATTGCCTGTAGAACAACACATGCCCATTATTTAGCAATATAGTTTTAAAATAAGGGAAGAAGCAAACAGGAGCAAATAAAACAAATGGACTAAAACAACTGCATTTAACCCAGTGATCGTTGTAGGTTGGGAGCAGTACATTAGTAGCCACTGCATTTAACCTAGTGATCATTGTAGGTTGGGAGCAGTACATTAGTAGCTAAGCTTTTACTGCTGTTATTTTTTACTTTAACATGCAGTTTCAGCTATATAGTAACACTGCACAATAGGGACCCAGACCTGTATTCATTTTATTTAAATTTTGAAATCAGATCATATTGAAGAACCTGAACAAATCAGTTAAATTATTAGAAATAAAAGGGGAAACATGTCTGAACAGCCAGAAAAAAGGCACACAGTTTTTACAAGATGAGCAAGTTGTTAATAGAAAACAGAAACAAAAAAGAAAGTATGGTAGAGAACGAGGAAAGGGAATACTGGATAATGGAATACAACTTTTAATACGTAAGGGTGGAAAAAAGTAGGAGAGGGCTGGTGGACATGTGTAAAGCATTATGTACAAAGGTGTGGTCCATCCATCATAAACCTGGGAACATTTCTGATTTCCTGCGTGAGGCACATTTATAACAATACAAGTGATCGAAAACTTTGGCCCTTACATGGTGGCTGTGACGCTCTCTTGCTTCTTCATTATTCAGTATCTTAAAAGAGGCCAGCTTATGTGAGGCATTAATTATTCTAGAAAAAGGCATGAATTCATCCTGGTTGCAAGCAAGTCTACCTACCTATTTATGGATTTACTGGGTTCAGTAACTATCTTTATCTTTCATCTCATCTACATAAATTGAACAGCAAGATATTTCTAGATGAGTTCACTGATTTATTTACTGATTTAGTGCTATACCACCAGAACTTGCTGGTGCTGATGCTGGGAGACTTCAATATCCCTATCAGTAAGGACTCAATGACTCCTACCAAAGAATTCCTGTTTTTTATAAAGGCATTTTGCATTTGTTCAGGCATGTGACTCTGGGCGTCATCTTTTGCAGAATATTCTTGATGTGAGGTTTTATGTGTGAGATTCTGTCCTGTGAAACCTATCACAATGCCCTCAGGAATGCCCTGCTCTTTCCTCTGTATGAATTCTCTAACATTTGTCTGTGGGACCATGCTTATTCAGATAACATGGCAAACCATACTGCTCACATGCCCCAACTAAGTATATGCACTGCTTTATTGTAATTTGTCTTCTATTTTGTTTCTTATTCATTTTTGCATTATGCTTAAATTATAGTAAATTCATTAATACATTTGAATTAGAATTTACAATTCACACTGTAGAAATGAGATCTACTACAACTATTCAAACCATACCCCAACTACATGAAACTGCAGAATTCAAACTCATTGAGACACATGTCTATGGAAATTGTGGGTTACTTCAGTAAGAAATCATTTTTATAGGGGGTCCCTATATGGGAAGCTTTGCTTCCACACTTTATGTAAAAAAACATGGCTTAAACAACTATGATATTGCTGTACAGCTATTAAATGCAAAAACATTCAAAGTCTTGTAAAATATGTGAGTTTGAATTACAGAGATTACTTTTAGTTGGTTTTAATTTGTTGAAAGGTAGACACCCTCCATGTGTTAGGGTCTGTGGCTTGGAAACTGCAATGTTTTCTCTTGTGCAGGGTGGCTCTGGCACCCAAGATGGTTTACATATAGTTTTATTGAACATGCTTAAAAGATGGCTGTGGGAATGTTCAGTCTACTACATCATACTATTATTATGAGATTATAAATTATTGTTTTCTAAGGTGATAGGTGTATTGTTTGGAGAGAGAGCAATGGTAGAAATGTTTATTGTATGCAATGATTTATTTATTTAGTGCAGTGTTGCACATAATTGTGATGTCACTGTAATTCTTTATAATGTTTAGTGGTAGTCTTTCTTTTGTGGTATGCATTTTGGGTGACACCATATATATTGAGTAAGTGTTTTTTTTTATTTCTTTCTTTAGTTTAAATTGTAGAAATGGGATTTACTTTGTTAATACATTTACTTTCTTTTTAGTGTTAGGGTACATTTTTTTTTTTTTTTTCGGTTTGAATTTCTTTGGGGTTTCTGTTCATATGCTTATATACTTTGTTATTTATTTTAATTGCTTCAGCTTCCTGATAATACTCTTCGTGCATTTTGGGGTAGCTTACTGCTTTACTGTGATTAATGTGCACTGTTAAGGTAGATTTTTAGTGTCAGACTGAAGGTAATTGCTGTTTTGTCAGGTTATGAATAATTACGTCTAGTATATAATGTATTGATAAAGAGTTGTATCATATAGAACATATATAATATGTTTGAACTTCAGATAAATAAAATATTTGGTACTTTAGGTAGGATATTAGTTTTTATTGTATACCTTGATCTAGATCTACAGTTAGAGTTAGTAAATATATATGTGTATATGTCTATCCTCCGGATTCATGAATGGCTATTTTCCATGCAGGAACAGTGTAGGATCTCCTGCACAGAAAATGGCCAACAAGTGATCAGGGAAAGTGCCGTTTTCATGTGCATGAGTGGCCCTACACTGTTCCTGCACAGAAAGCCACGCGGGATGCAAATCACCTCATTTTCTGGTAAAAAACATGCAACTGAGGTGATTTTGCAATCCACGAAGCTGGCCAGACTCTGTGCAGGAACAGTGTCAGAGCAGAAATGTATTCAGTTAGTGACTGAATACATTTCCGCATCTGAGCAAATGGAGGCAGGACAGATCATGGAAAGCATTTATTACAGTCAAACACACATGCCAATGGCCAAATAAAAGGCCATTGGCATTAATAAATGCTTATATTTTTATAAAATGAAACTTTTTTGGGGCCGATCATGGCTGTTTAAACTCAGAACAGCGGCGCGCAAAAGGGATCATGCCAAAAATCACAAAAAAAATGAGAAAAGTCAATTTTAAGATAAGTCTGCATTTTTCCATTATAGTCAATGGCAGGCAGAATGTAAACAAAACAAGGGAGCATTGGTTGTCAAGGGGAAAGGGTCCATCTAAGTGCAGCAACTAAGGATGAACACACTGGGGTATGCAAATGTGGGGACTTATACTGAATCACAGATTTCCTCAAAGTGTCAGCTTGCACCTAACAGTGCAGGTGCAGCAATACAACAGTGCAAACATAAGAGCTGAATGACTTCTTAAGGGGATGTGTCATGCTTGCTGTAAGCTCATTGGAGCTCTGTGACCCGTGTTTGCCCTTAGCTAAGCACAGCTAAGGAAGGGGGTGTGTCTGAAGATGTAATGTCTTATTTCATGAAATGCAGAGCGTGTTCGCATCCAGGGAGGGCCATTTCTGCTTAAAAGAGCTTACATTAGCTAAAAGGGTGTGCACAAAGTGCAGTGGGCCAACAAAAAAAAACAAAACAAAAAAAAAAAAAGAAAATAGCAGAACTGTATACATTTGAGCACTGGGTATGCACAACGCGCCTCGCAGCTTAAATAGGGAGGAAGTGGGAAGAGGAAACAGCAGTAGGAAGCCAATCAATGAGAACTAGCGTAGCTGGCAGGTGGAATGTATCAGAATCAACCAATTACACATACAGCAGCCCAACACACTAATATAAAGTATGCAAACACCCTACAGACTGTTTTTTCCCACAAACTCTACACCACCGGTGTACACAGATGGGGGATTTTTAACTGGAAAAAATAACCTAATATATTAGAGGCTGCTGCTGCTTTACTCCATCAATATGTGATAGAGACTGAGGGTGGTGAGGAGGAGAATGCTGACAACCAACAGAGTGAGGAGAAGGAGAAAAGTGTACAGACCCAGGGTAAACTACCAGGGCCTACATGAGCTGGAGATAGTAGAGTGCTATAGGGTGGACAGGGACATTCTACAGCAAATCGTTGAGCTGTGCCAGCCATGCCTTACACACAGAACTAATAGAAGGGAACCCATTCCAGTGGATGCCAAGGTATATCTACACTTAAGAATACTAGTCACAGGTACCTTCCAAAGATCAACTGGGGATATCATGGGGGTCTCACAGGTATCAGCATCCAGGGTACTCCACCAGTTCCTGGATGCTATGACACAACATGCCAATTAGCACATATATTTCCCCACTGCCAGTGAGGCACTGACCACACATATGTGTCTCTTCCACCAAATAGCAGAATACCCTGAAGTAGTTGATGCTATTGACTGCATGCACATCTACATCAAAGTACCACCCGGTGGGCGGGGCAGGGTCTACATAAACTGCAAGGGCTTCCCCTCCATCAACTGCCAGGTTGTGTGTGATTCCCAGGGCATTATCATGAATGTGCGTGCTGGCAGCACTGGAAGCTATCACACCTCCCACATCTGGCATTGCTCACAGCTGTATCAGGTGTTTGCCAGGGGGGACATCCCATATGGCCATCTAGTGGGGGATGCTGGCTATGCGCTGGAGCCATGGCAGATGACACCCATCAGAAATGCACACACACCCAAACAAGAACACCATAATGAGGCAAACACACATACCAGGTTCATTGTAGAGCATGTGTTTGGGATGCTCAAGTCACAGTTCCACTGCCTTTACATGTCTGGTGGAGCCTTGCAGTACTCTTCTGCTACATGTACACAAATGTTCATAGTATGTGCCATGCTACACAATATGATCCTGAAGAAACAGCTGCAGCAGGAACAGCATGGGGCAGGGCCACACAGCCCCCCCACCATTGCCAAGACCAGCACAGGTACAGAGGGGCTCGGAGGAGGAACATCCTGAGCCTGCCCCTGTAGGCAGAAGGAGGTGTGCACAGTATACCCAGACCTTGGCAAAGAGGTAATGCATAGCACACACACTGACACTGTAGGGACCCAGGGACTGATACCTCTTTCTGACTCGCACAGAAAGTAAAAGGGATGCCAAATATGACACTACCTGAGACTTACTATGTACAGAGAGTGTACTATGTGCATCCAACTTAGTCAGCCCTCCACCACTGTCCTCAATACTGACCCAGCAACAAGTTAAGTCACTCTTCCTATCAATTACTGAATGTAGTAGTATGTTCTCATACTTGCATGTATGATATGGATGCAAGCATGCAAGGGAATTGGGTGTCTGAATGGGATAGCAGCAGAGAGCTATATGGGACAGCAGGAAATTCATAACAAATACTGGTGTCAACATACTAGGCAGCACTACACAAGGTGACAACCTCCACTGCACTACATGTGATGGCCCAAAGAACTATGGGTGTCAATAGGTCACACACACGAATGTCTACAAGGGTCACATACCCACCACCAGCCTCACCCAGCAGAACAGGTGTAGATGACCATAAAGAAAGGCTGGGCTAAGGCCCCCAAATGATTTCAATGGTGAACACCCCCTACCAGACCTACACAGACAAACTACAACAGGTCTGCCAGTTGCATTCCAGTTCTGAAGGGTAAGAAGTCTGAAACTGAAATATATCCAATTAAGATCTAACATGTGTACTCTACTGATATGCCTCCTGTCTGCATGATAGATCACAATACAATATGAAATGGAAGTCAACAGAGTAACTGAAATACCAGTACAGTCATTTCAAATGTTAAAGTCTGCAGGTGTGCAACCCCCCTTCCCCACCAATAATCCCAAGTAGAAATGCAGTAACATATGGCCTGCAGCACTCTCAAATGCTCTACAGTCCTCTGGCAAAGGCCAATGCCTCACCTATAGTGCCAATGTATTTAATGTCAGGAGGTCCCAACTAACAACCTAACAGTAAACAGAAAATAAATGCAAAGCCATGTTGACAAATGCCAGTAGCATGCCTCCCCATGTCCTACTACAAGGGCTGTGGATCAGGCCATAAATACTACTGGGATAAAGGCCCAACTATAGGGATACCTCTGAGATATTGCTTACATAATGTTAGCTGGAGGAGAGAATAACAGAGGGAGGGGGGTGTAAAAGCATGGATGTCATGGAGTGTGTGAAGTCTGACACTCTAATGTCCGCCCATACTAATTCCGACTGCAAACACATGAATGAATAGCCACAAAACTACTTGTAAACCACAATGTGAAGGTAAACTGACCAGATATATGAGTCCTGCTTCTGGATAACCTGGGTGTATCTGTGCAGCTGAAAGGTATGGCTCCAGCAGAATATGGCCATTCCTTGAAGTTGAGAAAAGCACAAGGAGGGTAACCCCAGCCAGCACACTAATAAGGTGCTGCACTATTTACGCAGAACCAGCAGTCTGTTGTCTGTAGCTACACCGCCACAATTGCAGGTGTGTGCCAGAATGTGTAGTCTATATGCCTCAGAATGTTGGTCTCAGCTTCATTCATCTCGTATTTCCCTGTAAATAACTGTGAACAAAGAATGATAACTGTCAGTAGTCAATGACATGACACATCACAGTGTAAAACAGTACATATGTCAGAATACCTATGCTACAACCAAACATGTCACACAAGCAGCACAGATAGCAATAGTTACAGTATCCCCTGTGTGATAATTCCATTGTGTCTCCATATTGGCAACCTATCTACAGATATCCTGCAGAAACAGTTTGCTAGGTGTAGCTGTAGCACACAAAACCCTGAACTGGAGTCCAACCCTCCCTGGAATGGATGCACACACTCAATATAGAAGGTCATACTGGGCATGCTCCTACACTTAGAGAAATGAAGACCATGTCTCACAACACAGTGGACTACAGCTATTGGTTATTCGCAGTTGTCTGTACACATACCAAATTGTACACCATTGACACACACACATTGGATAGAAATACACACACATATCTAAGGCAAACACATTATAATATGTCAAACATACAAACACAGATACGTGGGGAAGAGAAAGACAGACAGTGACAGAGAGAACACCATTATGAGGCCTGTCCCACCCACTTCAAATTCCATTGGCCTATATCACCTGATGTGCTGATGTCATTCACTGTAGAAATACCTTTGGTTAGCCCTCAGCCCTATACTGTCAGTGGTGCTTTTGATAACTGTGTAACACTACAGTACAAATAAGTATCCATGTAGCAGTTGTAATCTCAGTCCTGTGAAATGTAAAGTTGTGTGTGAGTGTGTGTTTCTAGATGAATGTGGTTGAGGCCATTCACACTCACTAAATCTCCTGTACCTCTCCTTTGGCACCGTTGCTAATGTCACTCACCTTCAAAGATACCTTTGGATAGCTCTCCAGCACATATGCTCCATGGTGCTTGCGATAACTGTGTAATACTATAGTGTAGCAAGCTAGTTAGGTAGGAGTTCCAATCCTGATTCTGGCAACTGTATAAATGTGAGTGTTTGTGTGAGAGAGCATGTGTATCCTTATAGAAACCTGGTTTTGTGCCCATTCACACTTCCCTTACCCCTCCTTTACCACTGCTGCTGATGCCACTCACCTTCAAAGATACCTTGGCACAGCCCTCCAGCATGTAAGCTCCATGGCTAGCTCGATAAATGCAAAGGAATGTCATAGCAATAACTACATAGGTATGGGCTTGAATCCCATCCCTGGCAAGTGTTTTGTGTGTACATATGTATGTCCATAACTCAAATATGTTGGCCCCATTTACACCCAGTACACATCTCAGTGCCTGACTTCAGCAATCCTGCAGATATCATCCACCTTAGAAGTACCTGTTGCCATCCTTAAATCATGTAAGGTCAGTGGTGCATGTAGTAAATGCGTAACATAATGGGCCCAAACGATTGTTACATAGAGGTTTGAACCTTCCCCCTGGCAAATATAAAAGTGTGTGTAGGGTAAAATACTTTTTGGAATCTCTCACCCACTACATCACCCAATGCCAGTATTTACAAGAGCTAGTGATGTTCCTCAGCTTAGAAGTACCTTGGGACGCCATCCATCAAATAAGCTCCATGATGCATGTGATAAATGTGGTGCACTGTAGTAGCAATAAATAGCTAGGTAGGGGGTTGAGTCTCAGTAGTGGGAAGTGTGTGTGTGTGTGTGTGTGTGTGTGTGTGTGTGTGTGTCCAGTATTGTGGTCTGCAGCGTACCCATGTGTGTGTGTGTGTGTGTGTGTGTGTGTGTGTGTGTGTGTGTGTGTGTGTGTGTGTGTGTGTGTATGTATGTGTGTGTGTGTGTCATCAGTATCCTGTGTGGGGGTTGGTGTGATTGTGTAATAACAGGATCCATTGGGGGGGCGAGTTTATTATGTTGAGGACCTAGTATATGTCACAATGTCCACTTTACAAGGGCAACAGATGTCAAACATTGGAGAGGTTGGTATCCACAACCCTAAATGGGACAGTATGGATTAGTGAACAATATAGGCAACCCTTCTATTACTTACAGACCACTCTCTACCCACATATCATGCACAAATACACTTGAATAGGCAACAAAAACTATATTGGTAGTTCCCCTGCATATTGCCTCATAGATAGCTCCCACGGTGGGTATGATAGTAGTGGACTACATGCCTGTTGACCACAACAGTGACACTGACATGAGAAAGTACTTTGATGTGTTACATCTCCTGACTGAGTGTGTGTTAGCCAACAAGTAAAAGGACATGGCACCCTGTTCCATTCCCCTCAGTAGCCCAATAAATATGTACAGTGGCCCTTTTACCATGTTTCCCACTGGACACCTGCAACAACTGTAGAGTCTGCAAATGTACCTCACAAAGGGAATACCATGCTATATACATATGCCCTGTATGGACAGACACCACTAACTCCACTAAATACCCGTATCATACTGTTAATGTAGGTGCAATCATGACCTCAGTTACATAGCCAGGTCTTACCAAATGAGGTCAGGAGTGCTACATCAGAATATACCAATCTGTCCACACAACATGCTCCAGAGACCTCAAACACACTTCCACATGTCAAAGAACATGCATGTGGGACATATGCACAACCCAGACACTGTCCATGTTATGGAATATAGATCACATCACTGGCCACCCACAATAGAAACCTGGATGAGTGGATGGAGAATACAATACTCACCCCTGGGGACCACTCCAGTGACTATACCGCTGAGCCACACTTGGGACTATTGTCATGTGGCCTGATGCCAAGGTATTCCCTTGGGCTAGCCTTGTAGAGCCTTCAGACCCATTCACCTACTACATACCTATGAAGCAATGAACCTATGGATCTCAGTACTGACAAGTGTGTGTGTGTGTGCGTGTGTGCGTGTGTGTGTGTGTGTGTGTGTGTGTGTGTGTGTGTGTGTGTGTGTGTGTGTGTGTGTGTGTGTGCATGTGCGCGTGCGCGCTCATGTGTGAATAGTAATCCCAGTGTGTTTGGCTGATGAATATCCCCTGTGGCTCTGGTTATTAGCAACTGGAGGTGTGTCCAAACCAGAACATGTACCATTCTCCATTCTACAACAGATGTTGTACATCAACATGTACCTATGTACAACCTTCAGCCCTATAATCTGAGGCATATGCAATCACTGTGTTACAGACTGGGAATTACTGTGCACATACTATACCTTGCCTATGACATGGTGGATGTGTCACCGCACTGCCACACCCTGTGGCCTTGCTGCAGGGCTACATCCTGTGACACACAGATGCCTAGAATGGACATGGGATATAGCATGTGAGAACGCATTCACTCAGCACTTCACTTATGGGGGAGAGAGGGATAAAGCTGGCACTGAATGTGCTGCCAAGACTGTGGCCAATATCTGTTGTCTCAGAATAGGTATTAGCTTTCTGCAGTAAGTCGCAGCACTTATGTTTAATGCTGTGGAGGTTGTTGATGTAACTACCATGGCTGTTGTGATTGTCATCAGTGTCTGCTGCATCTCTGCTGCCATAGATGCCTATCAGGGACTTTACGAAGGATCCAAAGTTGTGTTTGAGGCTAATAAGGGAGTTCAACAGTCATGGGACACCATCTTTCCCTGCAACAGTGTCTTCCTTGTGATGTACACTTCAGTAGTGGCAGGGGACCATCACATTATCTCCCAGTGTTTGGAGGACAGTGTCTGGGTTCTGTTGGCTCTGGCTAGTACAATGCATTCATGTACCTGTTTGTACAGTTCCTATGTGTATGATTCCACAGTCATGCAGCTACATTCCATTGCCATGGGTGCAGTGAAGACACCCACCCCTGTTTTCATGGCTGCAAAGTCAGCTTTGGAGAGTTTTTACAGGTGGTTATCTTTGTGGGGGATGTAGCTGGCATGTTGAGTTCCATGTTGATTACAGCCTGTGTGAATCTCACCGTGCAAGGATTGACATCTGGGGATGAGCAATAGTCCCATATTTAAGTGGTCAACACAGGTCATGGTTGTTGTATCCTCTACCATGGGTCAGTATGATCTGGTCTAGGGCAATGTAAATGATGAATCCCAGAGGTGTTGGGCCACTGTACTGGTGACTGGCTAAATTCCCCCGGTGATAGAGGGGTAGTTGAAGACTCATACTATGTCAGTGTTGGATTGGACCATCAGAGATGGCAGGGTGTTAAGGAATGTGCACTGACTGTCTAGGGACATAAATGTGGACTTGTAGTAGGCTATGGTCTGGATAGCACTATTAGCCCAAGGCGGATGCACCAGAAGTATCTCCAATGCATTATGATGGGATGCCAGTCTGGAGGTTTTCCTTTCCATAATGAATATGGAAACACCACCACCTGTGGAGGTGTGGTGTGGTCCATGTTTGTGGGCTGACAGCTGTGGAATGCGTCATAGCCTGACACTGCAGGTCTGCTGTCTGCTGCTGTGAACCACCTCTCCATCACAGCAGACATGTGTCCTCCACTCCAACTACTGCTATGAGTGACTGCATCCTGACAGTTAGATGTCTACTGTTGAGCAGCATGACCCTCAGATTGCATACGCGTGTAGCTATTATGGTGGTAATAACATTAGGAACACTGCCTAATAAGGCACCATTGGGGTGGCAAGACACTTAGCCAGTACCTGGCAACCCAGTGGTGACAGATGGAGGACATCCATGGCAAGTCATTGGGTTCTGTCAATTATGTCATCCCAAGCAGAGAGGTCCTGGATCCCCTGAGAATGACACATAACACATAAGCCAATGTTGCAGTCAATCATCTGTTGATAGTATCACAGCATCATTCTGGGTGACAGTGGTACACCACCCAGGGCTACTGTCACACTTGCCTGGACCACATAATCAGAGAGTTCAACCATGTCTCCTGTCATGTAGTCCAGGGAGGTGTGTCCCAAGTCATTCACACCGACATGGATACGGAGTGATACATGTAGTTCTTGTGGAGTGACATGACTGGCTGTGTCATGAGTTAGATGCTGGCATGTGATAGATATTTGGCTGTTACCTGCTCCATATTCAACTTATTGAGTGGGATGTGTGTGCCTCAGTATTGAGTTACCCATGATTACTGCATTGTGCAAGGTGGTTAGCCTTAGGACCTTAGGATGGGGCAAACTGTGTAGGTTAAATATGTGTCCCTTGGCATGTGCCATGTTGTGGTGTCTGAGTGGGTGTCTGCCTTGCTGGTCTGTGCTGTTTGCATAAATGTCCATTGAGTGCCTCTGAGAAGGTGGGTGTGTGGCTTTTTTACAGTATGGCATGGCTGTCAAAGTGGGTGTCATGGTGAGCTACATGTTCCACATGGTGTGGTGCAGGTGTTGATCTTATCCTCTTGACATGCTAGTCCAGTCTTTGCTGGAGAGTGCATATGTCCACATTGGGTAATATATGGGTAACCCTCACAGGTCTAAGTGTTTGGAGTTTAGAGGGGAGGGCTGTCTGCGTACATGAGGCAGTTGCAACAGTGCCCCAGAATGGACAAGTGCACCAGGTTAATGGGTGAAAGCACAGAAAACTGCCCTTCAAACATGCCAGGAGGTGTGGACATAACTAGTAAGTACTGAGGCTACATCTGTGATGAATGAGTAATGCTGATGGCTGCCAGGTGTGCCACACTTCTTGATACAGTAACCTGGTGAAGTGCCAAGCCATAATGCTAGTTGAAGTGCAAGACAGAAAGAACTAGCATGATGTACGGGTGGAACAGAAGACAGACTTCTGCTACCTGTAATACTTTAGCACAGCTGAGCAGTTATCAGCAGCTTTGGCCATGTGAAAGTTCAGTAAGCTTTGTAGCATGTGCAGTAACTGTGTAGCTCTATAGTAGGAATACCTAGATAGGCAGGAGTTCTAATCCCAACACTGGCAAGTGTGTGTGTGTGTGTGTGTGTGTGTGTGTGTGTGTGTGTGTGTGTGTGTGTGTGTGTGTGTGTGTGTGTGAGAATCATATACTGTCTGGCTCATACCATATTGGAGCTGTATACTACCCTTTACACTTCCCTTCACTCCAATTTAGTAGACCTGCTGATGTCATCCACCTTAAAGGTACCTTTGGAAGTGGTGGAAATGTGTAAGCTCTGTGAAGCATCTGATAATTGCGTGGCACTATAGTAGGAATACCTAGATAGGCAGGAGTTCTAATCCTAATGCTGGCACCTGTTTGGGTGTGTGTGAGGATCATATCATGTGTGGCTTATACCATTTTGATATGTATACCATATACAGCTGGTGACCACCTCCCACTGCCATTACATTATATAGTGTGGTAACAGCATCTGCCTCACATGCAGCAGGTTAAACCATTGTACAGTCTTCTGTACAGATGTGTCTGGAATATCCACATGTTTGAAACCTAGACGTGGTCAGAAGTGGTCTGTGTGCCTTAACAATGCCCATGTATGTGATATTATAGCCAAATAGGCCACAGTGAGTATACTGACACACATGGCAGCATGAGGTATCATACCTGACTGAAACAATATGCTGATAGGATGTCTGACCCCCTCACAGGTGGCCAGCCTTGTTGGTGCAATACATGAGTCCAGATGCTTTGTTTTACAAGTGAACTGTAGCTGTTATGGGTCACATTAAAGGCTGGAAGAGGTGTGGACTGTCATATTGTGGTCCTAATTAGTATGTAACAGGAACACCTTGCATCTTAAGAGGGGTCTGTACATAATTTATATCCACTATATACCAGTAATGTGTCATGCATGACCTTACCTTGGGTTGTTTGTCCAGCACAATTTGCTGGCCTCTGTCCAGACATCTTGGCACTGGCAAGTTGTGAGGTATGCTACATAAATGTTGAGTTCACGTCAGATAGGCCCCAGTGGTGACAACTGTGATGCAATGGAGTTAACCCCAGCACATGTGAACATGCACAACAAGCAATATAGCTATTACATAAACCAATATAGCTATTACTGATGGTTGTGTGCATGGTAAATTGCATGTGCTTCACATGCCTGGGGTATTGCCAGGCAAAAACAGAACAATGTCATACTCACCAGCTTCAGGCTGCTGCCCCATATGCAAACCAGAGGGTCCTAGGTAGTTGTGAGAGGGTGTTATTGTCAGCAGATGCACATATGGCTTTGGTACAGGATGGATGCAGCATGCCTGCACATCTACACTACTAATCAGAATAATACACAATGTCCTGTTCTCACCATTGATGTGCGCCTCTGTGCATTAGAAAACCCTATCCACAACTAAAATTGGCGCTGATACATGCATGTAGATACAATACAGATACATGTATATCTGATACATTAGTGTACTAATCCCCACTGGGCCCTTATCTGCACATTCCACATCCAGTTCTACAATGCTTCCCTCAGCGTCATGGCCTGAGCATTTGGCGTGTGGGCCAAGTGTGATGAGGAGCTCCTCGGTGGATGTCAGTGGGGTCTAGATGGCTTGGGCCCCCACCTTTGTCTAGCTGGTCTGTTGGTACATCAGCAGCCCATTGATGGGCATGGCATTTGAGGTTGGTGGCACAATACTGCACATGCAGGTAAGTTCTGCTGTGCAGTCCAGCATCATTTACCCTGTGGACCACACTGTTCCACAGGGCAGTCCTGTCCTGCACATTTTCTGCTCTCCGTCCACATGACAGGGCATAATGTCCAATCACATATTGGGTGATGATGTCTGTTCCCCCAACAGAGAATGCTGGTAGTTGAGCACACTGCATGTTACCTGGAAGACATGAACAGGAATAGGTCACAGGACCACATATGGTTGTCAAAATGCACATCAACAACCCCAGAAACCTCCAAGCTATCATGGCTATAGCAGCTTGCATTACACACCTTTCCCAGAGCTATCTTATTCCCCACCAATGTTGGACACTTGATTGTATAATCCTCTATCCTCCATTCAGTTCTGTGTAGAGGGTTGACAGTGGCCATCTTCCATGTGTATGGTGTGTGTATGGTGGCAGGTCTGTGTTTGACTGTGGTGTGTGATGGAGCTCCGAGTACATGCCTGAGTTCATGTAGGAGGCAGACACTGATGTTTGTAGGCCCCACTTAACCTATGTGATGCTGGTTGCCTATATCCATGGCATGTGTGTATGAAGTGTTCTTTACCCCCAGTACAGGGGAATTGTGTTGTTTCATTCGAGGCTTACAGCATATGTGGAGACACGGTTGTCCTTGGTGGTGTGGATATGTCTGATTCATAAACATAGTCATCCTTACACAACGTCACCTGTGAAGTTACCTGCTTGCTCAGATAGAGGTGGACATGCTTCACAGTTGTTGATTGCACCTATGTGTCCCTGTACACCCAATGTAGCAACCTATTATGTGGTTTGTGTATTGCTGCTGTCCACCAAAAGGGATTACTCTACCTTGGTGGAGGCTGGATACACAGGTCAGGTACTGCTGTGTCCATATAGTTACAGTGAATATAAAGTCTACACACCCCTGATACACTGCTTGGTATTTGTGCAATAGGAACATGACACCACAATAACTCATTTCATAACAATTCCCACCTGTAGTGTGGCCTATAGCATGTACAATTTAATTGAAAACATAACAATCTGGTTTGTGAAAACATGGAAATAATACTCAGTACAATAAGCCAGTTGAATGAGTGTGCACACCCTTAAACATGTGTATGCACCTCTTGAGATGGTTAGAACATTCATCAGTCTTGGTCTGGACTCTAACATCAAGGCACATCTTCACTTGGCAATAGTTGCTCACCTTCCTAGAAACACCTTTGATTGTATTGCAATGGAATTGGACAGGTTAGGGATCACATTCAAGATGAGAAACATTATGAAATGATCTTCTGTGGTCTGATTGTCATACAGCACACAAACGTGGCATTCCAACAGGAGTGTGTGCACTTGTGATATCCACTGTATATAGGTGTTGACATAGCTAGTAATGGTTGGCATGGACAGAGGCTCATAACACAGGTGGACACTTCTCTGATTAATTCCTGATAATCATGCCTACTCCAGTACCCACATCAGTGTCAGGGTAATGTAACCACCAGTAGCTGTACACATATGTCTGTTGTATGCACTGACACTGATATAACACACATGTGCAACATGTGCAACCTGTTTACCTGGCTGCTTGAAACTCATGTGATTAGTTCTGTGCCTTCCAGCAGAACATATGCATACATTCATGTGCTCAGGGGATACCTGGTATACATTTCTATTGAATGTTAAGTATGGCACACTGTATTCACAGTCTTGCTGCTCAATCATACTTCTCAATCTGTTAGAGCAGTACGTCTGGACAATGGCACACATAAATGGGTGTCAAAGAGGACATCAATATTGATATTGTATTAATATAGCTGCACCATACATTAGTACGTTGATTGCACAGTAGGGTTTGACATCACTGTAATAACCTGGAAGATGTCCAACAGTCATAAGTAGGCTATTATGTTACAATGCCATTGCTCACAGACCTGCCAATGGTTTGGGTGACATAACACAGGTATATGTATAACTGACTACAGATATCAGTCACAAAGGTGCTTATTGTCCAGCAGAGCACTGTATAATTTAATGTTATTAAGTCAACATATCACATGCAGTTCAACATATATGTCTGGAACAGTACTCTACTATGCACAGGCCCTCTATAGGTGTCTTAGCTTTACAAGGCAAAGATGTGCAGTACTCAGAATCACAGGTAACATGGGTATGGAAAACATCCCATTAACTGGCCTAGAAGTGGCACAGTCACAACTGTTTGACAAACACCCCTGCAGTTGTCATATGTGAGCTGTTCTTTCACAGGTGGGTCAGGCTCATGAGCTGTGTTCCACCTCACAACCTCTCAGAGCATCACATCTGGACAATGTCTAAAATGATGGGTGGAATAAATATGGACAGAGTTTAAATATACCTGTTACAAACATAGGAAGTTCATAGAATGATACATAGGTTCATAGGTTCATACTAGGCTATCTGCCCTAGGGCATTTATAAGCCTAGCCAGAGTGTGTTTGGCTTTCGCCACCCATTTTAAATTAATTTTTCTACGCCCTTTTTCGAGGTTAGTATACTGTGCCTCTGTCTAACAGTGACATAGAAGTGATACCCGGGGTAAACTTACGATCTCCCATCCACTCATCAAGATTCCTCTTGAAGAGAGTCAATGAGGGACTCTGCCTAACCTGGACTGGGATTTTATTCCAGAGTGAACTGAGCCTCTGGGTTATGAATCTGTCCCTCCAGCATGTCCTATTTATTTCAGTGCTGAGGTTCAAGTCTCTCGAGCACGTAGCTCGATGGGATTTGGATTTTCTGAGGTGCAGCATGTCCATTAATTCCGGATTGGACATGGCTTTATACGTCAGGCATAGATCGCCACATTTAGCATTGCAGTGAATATTCGTAAGGATGTGGAGTCTCAAACTCAAGTGTTTGTCATTACCTGATGACTTCAATCCTCAGCTATTTGCCAGTAAAGTACAGCTCTCAGGAGGAACCAACAAAAATACATGATGGTAAAATGTGGACATTCTGTGAGGAACTGTACAGTTGAGAGGTATGTCTGTGATATCTCCCACTGCAGAGAGGACCAGATGCTATGGCCATAGCTGCTGTTTAGTAGGACATTAGTAGAGCATGTCTTGTTGGGACATATATTCCTTCAGACCATATTTCCCATTATTACAGACCAAGTACTAGATTCAATTACTTGCTTACATGTTCCACTTACCTTCTTCTTTCTTGTCTTTCCCACTTTATGTCTCATTTGTTATTTTCCTCTCTCTCCCTGTGCACTACAGGGATAGAGCTGGTGTGAATAGATGGCAGCATGGCTTTTGTAGATGATGCTCATAACCAGGTGATGGCCTGTGCACCTTTTTGGGGTTCCTCACTTGTTAATTGCATGCAGAGCAGCTATGTAGTTCTTCCAATAACCAATGTCATGGCAATACACTCCTATAAATGAGTACTCCATGTGGGCATTGTCCCTTTCCCTTACTTGTGAGGAAGGCATCTTGGAGTTGTGTGGGCTACTACCTCTTATAATAAGACTTGTGGAGACAAGCCAACTAAATGGTGGGCAAGGTTCAGGACCTAGAAGCAGAATGTGAGTATTGCTGTAATATGTGGGGAATACTGCTAGTTTAACAGGGTTTGTCTGCACATGCGACTTCTGCATGGTTTTCAGTCTGACAAAGTTCTGTCTCTGCATTGCTCTCAAGTGTAGGGCCATCCACAAAATAGCCACAGGTTAGCCTGTTATGTGTGGGCTGTTCCCCAGACAGGTGTTTTCCTTGGCAAATCAGTAGCATACTCTGGTGATTGCATTATGTAGATGGCAACATCCATTTTTTTCTGACTTTATATCCCTCAGAAAAGATATGTTACAACAAACCCTGTAACACCAGCAACTTTCTCAATGTATAACAGCAATATTTCATGTATGGCCGTGTATTTGGGCTTCTGTCCACTAACTATGTCAGGCTTTGTCCAGATGTCATACAGTAGTAGGTGGATAGGTATACTGGTCTGTCATTATTTACTGCTGTAATTCTTACTGATGGGAATGGCTGGGAAACATGTTGAGGTCTGTACATTCCAGAGGTAGGTGTATAGGGAATGCTCTTGGATGGCCTTGTAACATATTTTATGTGGGGGACAGTAACACATGTTTTAAAAGTAGGCTGTTAGAACATGTCAGATGTATTACTGATAAGAAATATGTGAGTTCTATAGTAGTACATTTGAATAAATCACACCCCGGTGACAGTAGTGGGTCTCAAGGTACTGTTTCTGAAAACGTCAGTTCTTCAGTGTGGTGATACATTCATAAAAGGACAGTTATTATGTACAGGCTTCAATGTATTAATATTAACTGTGATACTTTATCCCATATGGGGTTAAATGATGAGCGTAATTGCAGGCTGTGTATTCAATTATGTAATTAGGTGTTAATTGCTTCTTGGGATTAAGGCATGTATTTCTGGTGATGTTTACTCCTTGAAGGTTTTGGCCAGGACATTAGAGTATAATAAAAATGTGTTAATTACTTTCTGGTTGTATTTTTCTTTGCTATGTTCGGACATTTTATTTGTTTTGCTAAGAGATTGTTGTATGCCTGACAATTATGTGTGGCCTATCATGATTTTGTAGCAGTGCACTGTTCAATCATTTATTTGGACTGTGGGGGAGGCAGATGTGAGTGTCATGGATGCTTTTTTATCCAACTGTGCATGCATCCTGCCCCAGTTGTGTGTGGTCTATCAGCAGCATCTGTTTGTATGGGCATTTTGGGACATGTATGCAGTTTCTTCCACCTCTTTCAGCTTTCTGGCTTAAAAGCTTGTGTTTGTGCTTTCCCCCCTTTCCTGTAACTAGTCAAGTCTAGATACAGATTTGCTGTGTCCAAGACTGAAAGCTTCTGAGCCCCCAAGCCTTTCTGTGTTGGAGGGAAGTCTTCTAGCTTCTCAGTGGGAGTGGTAAGCACTAGGTAGCCTATCTACCATAAGAGGAGTGGTTCCTGACCCAGAAATTGTAGTTCATTGGCCATTTGGACATTTTTTTCATCTCTCCTGTTTAAAAGCCCACATTTGCTTTTGTTTCCCACCTTTCCTGTAACTAGTCTAGTGCAGATATAAACATGCTGTATCCAGGACTGTTTGATAGCTTATGAGCCTGCTTTCAATTTATCCCTTAGATCTAATACTTCTCTCCTCTCCTGCACTTATACTAGCTGATTAGTCTAGCACTTTACCAGACTACTTGTAGCAATTATTGTAGCACACAAGTGCTACTGGCACTAAACGTTCTACAAGGAAACAGATCTAGTACTTATTGTCAATGCCCACCCCTCCAGGCATGTCTAAAGGTCAGTTCCCTGTGCTTTCTCTTGTTAACCTGGTGAACTTGGGCATCCTGAGGCAATGTAGCAACTGGCTCATTTACACCGACAAGCCTCTCCTCTTACCTTCCAACACTCAGACTTGTAAGAGATGCACTTATATATCCAAATTGAAAGCCATGAACTCTCCAGCCAAGACTGGAATAGCTGGTCAAGAGGAGAAGGTCAACACTCGCACCACACCACATGGAACACATAGCCCTCCAGAACACACACCAGCACTGCCTTCACATAAAAACACATACCACACACCCACCTTCACAGAGGCTCTCAATAAAAATCTAACCAAGCAGCAGAGACCTCCAAGGCAGAAATACATTCGACCAGCACAACACAACGCAAATCATGAGACACATAACTCTCCTAAACAGTGTGCCACTCAACCAAAGCCCTTAAGGCAAAACAGCATGCCAACACACTGGTCCTAGGTGACTCGATAGTGAGGCAAACTGATGTCCCACTCACTAGGTTGAATAAGGAGAAAGTGACAGTCAGCTGCCTGTCAGGTGCCAGGATCTGACACATAACGCATGCACTCAGGTCACTCAACAACAGGTACAAATATGACTTTGTCATTGTACATGTGGATGTGAATGACCTGAGACGTACCTCCCTGGACTACATTGAAAAGAGACATGGAGGAGATCTCGGATTATGTAGCCCAGATGGGTATGAACCTAGCCCTGAGCAGCATCCTACCATCACCCAGAATTATACCACAGTACAAGAAGAAAATGATTGACTTCAACAATTGGCTAAGTTTTTGGTGTCATTCTAAGGGGATCCAGTATCTGTCTGCCTGGGATGACATGATTGACAGACCTCGATGCTTTGCTAGAGGTAGCCTGCATCTGTCACCCCTGGGCTTCCGGATACGGCCAAGGCAAGAGCCTCCTTTAGTGCCTTTTATAGGCAGTGTTCCAAAGACCAAATTACCACTGTAACAGCTACAAACAAATGCAATCTGAGGGTCATGTTGCCCAACGCTAGAAGTCTAAATCTCAAAATGCACTTGCTTGAGGCACTCCTTAAAATGGAGAACATTGACATTTGTGCTGTAACAGAGACCTGGCTCAAGGCAGCAGAAAGCACCCCTGCACTACCAGGCTATAACTTATTCCACACCTTTCAGCCCCAGAACCTGGACCGAAGCTCCAAAGGTGTTGGTGTTTCCATATTCATAAAGGATGTGCACACCTCCAGACTGGTAGCCCAACATAACGTGTCAGAGATACTTCAGGTGCAGCTAACATTGGGTAAGACAGCAATTCAGGTTGTAGCCTGCTATAGGTCTCCAACCATGTCCCAAGACTCGCACTCCATGTTCATAAGCACCCTGGAGAATATTAGTGTCCAACCTAACACTGTCTTACTAGACGACTTCAACCACCCCTCCATTAACTGGGTAAACTACTCATGTACCAATACACTTTCCCAACATTTCCTGGAGTTCATTAATTCCAAAGCTATGAACCAGCTCATTCTTACCCCTACTAGAGGTAGCAGCATGCTTGACCTGGTCATTACTAACATGGGTGACCGTTGCTCTACACCAATAGTCAGCTCCTCCCCAATTAGATCTGACCACAAACTAATCACCTTGGAAATCCACATCCCTCCCACCCCCCCAGCAAAGGTAACCTCCATGAAAAACTTCTCCAAAGCTAACTTTGGGATCCTAAAATCAGAGGTGGCTAACTTCACGGCAACCATGCAAATGGAGAATAGTTGCATAACTCCAGAATCATACACCAATGCACTGTACGAAAACGTACACAAATTCATGGATCTCACCATACCCAATAGAACCAAGACACTCTCCTCCAAAAAAAGGAAGCCAATCTGGTGGTCCCCTGCCATAAACAAACTGTACAACAGAAGGAGGAAACTGATGCGGAATAAGGTGAAGTCCCAAGACTGGAAAAACTTGCTTATCTGCCTCAACAAAAAGTTGAGATCCCTCATCAAATCCTCTAAAGCTAGGTATGAAAACATAATTGCAGCAGATAGTAAAGAGAATCACAAGGCCTTCTATAGTTATGTAAAGAATTTCCACGGCAATACCCAGATTTGCTCTGAGCTACTGCACAATGGTACCTCCTATACTGAACAAACAGATATTGCCAGTATACTGGCCGAAAGATTCAGTTCCAACTTTACCCCCCCAAAGGACCAATCACAATACCAGTAGATTGCCAGGCACCCAGTATTACTGCTGCACAAGTTAAAACAACAATGCCCAAGGCCAAGAATACAGCTTCTATGTGACCTGACAATATCCCTGGTTGTGTTCTACATGAACTACCAAGTGAAATGGCATGTCACCTATGTGCCCTGTTCAATCACAGCTTCACCTCAGGCTTTGCCCCTGCCAAATGGCACACTGCTACAGTCATCCCTCTTCACAAAGGAGGAGTGGCTACAGACCCTAGGAATTATCACCCCATTAGCCTGCCAAGTCTGATATGCAAAGCTATGGAACGCATCATCATGGATCTAATAAATAAGGATATAGGGAATCTCCAAACTCTGGATCCCACACAGCTTAGTTTTGTGAAGGGTAGATCATGCCTGCTTAAATTAGTTGACTTCTTTGAGTCAGTCACCAGAGCAGTGGATGAAGGCAAGGTGGTTCATACAGCCTACCTTGATCTGGCCAAGGCATTTGATACCATTCCCCACTTAGGAATCATAGTAAAACTCACTAAGCTTGGCATCAACCCTTATATCACTAGGTGGGTTGCAAACTGGCTCACAGATAGAACCCACAGTGTGAAAGTAGCTGACTTCAAGTCAGGCTGATGATTAGTCATAAGTGGAGTCCCACAGGGTTCAGTCCTGGGTCCTCTCCTGTTTGGTATCTACTTCTCTGAAGTACAGGCTGACACAAAGGGAATTTGGCTGACAAAGTTCACAGATGATTGCAAGTTGGGAGCTATCATCAACTTCCCAAGTGATGTTGACATCCTAGAGAATGGCCTCACTGTGACCAATGACTGGTGTCAGAACCATGGCCTTAAGCTCAATGCCAAAAAATGTGTCGTCATCCGCTCTGGGAAAAAAACAGGTTCCCATGAATTACCACATTGATGGTAGCACACTGAACACAGAAGGTGTTATAAGAGATCTGGGAACACAGGTTGAGAGCAACCTCTCTTTTGATCACCACATTGCCACTGTGGTCAGAAAGTCCTTCTATGTGGCACATGTCATTACTAAGGGTTTTGCATTCAGAAAGAAAGAGGGCATTGCCTCTCTCTACTCTTCCCTCATTAGGCCAGTCATCAAGTACAATGCCCCATTTGACATGTACCTCCCTAGACACCTGCAACAACTGGAGAGGCCGCACAAGTACCTTACAAAAAGGATCCTAGGTCTTAAACACTTGTCCTATATGGACAGCCTCAAAAAACTCCAAATATTCTCATCTCATATCGCCTTCATAGAAGTGAGCTCTGCTTGACTTACAAAGCCATGTCTGACCCAGCTCTGTTAGAAATGCTACATCTAAAGAAATCCCAATTCCTCCACACCACACACTCCAGAGACCTCATCTTCTTTACCACAATTAACAGAACATGCTGGAGGGACAGGTTCATAACCCAGAGACTGCCCATGCTATGGAACAGACTTCCCATACCCTCTTCAAGACAAATCTTGATGAGTGGATGGGAAACAGAAAATTCACCCTGGGGATAACTCCAGTGGCTCTATTCAAAAGATGCACTGGGAACTAAGGTTGGGTGGCACTATGCCAGGGTAATCCTATGGCTAGGCTTATAAAGGTCCCAGGGCCGTTAGCCTAGTACACACCTATGAACTTGTGAAAATATATACATACATATATATATATATATATATATATATATATATATATATATATATATATATATATATATATATATATATATATATATATATATATATATATATATATATATATATATTCTGTACAAGTATGTATGTTTGTATGTGTATGTATATTGTGTGTATATAACAAGTAACAAACTAAAACTGGACCAACATTCTAACATTTTTTTCTAACTTAACACCATACTTACACACTACACTCTAAGTACTATAGCATCACCTTTCCTCTTTCCTTAAACAACAAAAACAAACAAAACACCAAAAGACTCTCTGGCTATGCCCATGCATCAATGACTAATCTATAATTCCCCCTCTCTTTTCTCTCCCTGAAAAACTAGCTCCTAGCTGTTTTGTTAGTGTCTGTTTTAATTAATAATATAATTCCTAGTTGGTTTTTTTTTTTTCTTTTATCTATATATCTCTCTCTTTGAATATCCTACTAAGTTTAACTCCCCTTCTCCTATACTGTAAATAGACCTCATTCTTTTATACTCTCTGTTTTAAACTTTTTCACCTGAATTTTGTATGTACATTTTTTTATTAAATTTTTTTTTTTTTTTTTTCCTTTTTTTTATGAATTACTTGTTGTGTACTAACTAAATGTGGGGCTTTTTCTCCAGGGCCTCTGCTGAAAATGGAAATATCCAGTATTGGACTAGCCCGGGTAAAAAAAAAAAAAAAAAAAAAAATATATATATATATATATATATATATGTATATGTATGTATTATATATATATATATATATATATATATATATATATATATATATATATATATTTATTGTTAATATATCTATATATTGTTGTACGCATATATGGATCTACCTACATACCTCACTCTCTCTCTATGTATGTTTCTATTAATATATATGTATATATATATATATATATATATATATATATATATATATATATATATATATATATATGTATAGATGCCAATCCTTCCTAATTGCACTCTTGTCTCTTCCCTATTGTAAACTGGCTGTAAAGAAGGGTATGTTTGAGACAACATCCTCAAACAGTACAACTGAGGTGCCTTATTGGTAAATTGTATAGGCTATGGCATGCAGGGTCCTGTGTTCAAGATCTGCAAGGGCTATTTATTTTGTTGCTAGGCAGAACAAGGACTGTAGGATACAGAGCGATTAGTATTATATATATTTGTATACCTATATATATATATATATATATATATATATATATATATATATATATATTATATATTTATTGTTAATATATCTATATATTGTTGTACACATATATGGCTCTATCTATATATATATCTATCTGTATGTTTATATATATATATATATATATATATATATATATATATATATATATATATATATATATTTATATAGAGAGAGAGAGATACCAATCCTTCCTAATTGCACTCTTGTCTCTTCCCTATTATAAACTGGCTGTAAAGAAGGGTAGGGTTGAGACAGCAGCCTCAAACAGTACAGCTGAGGTGCCTTACTGGTGAATTGTATAGGCTATGGTGTGCAGGGTCCTGTGTTCAAGATCTGCAAGTGCTGTTTATTTTGTTGCTAGGCAGAACAAGGACTGTTGGATACAGAGCAATTAAGGCAGTTTTGAGCAGCTTTAATCGGGTTTGCTTGGGTTTGCCTGACGGTAAGTGGTACTAACATATGGTTAAACGAGTAAGTGTTTACACCGTGTAGGCTTTGCTTACCAGTGCACAAATCTGCCTTGCATTTACATTTAAGCTATGTTTACACTTGCTAGGCCTAGCTTAGCCTTGGTAACCAGTGATCACATTCCAGTCTGATAAAATAGCAGGGTAATGACATCTTTAGTAAGTGTACTTAATTCCCTGTATATAATATGCTTGTATGTGCTGTCATTATAGTAGCAAGGGGTATGAGTATACTGTATGGGACACCTGGGTATACATGGGTATTATCACAATCTGTTCTTTTTCAATTTGTTTCATACATGGGTAGTAGCCCAAGTTATATGCAGTCACACTTGCATGTTACACCATCTATAGTGCACTGGTTGACAGAAATAGTTTAACACATATGGTATCATTATGGTAGTACTTTTAACAGTGCTTTTTCAAGTAAGAGTAGATTGCAGATTGTAGTACTGGAACTATACACCCCTGCATGCAAAGCTGGAATCTGAGTACTGATTATCATGTTCTACGTTTTTGAACTGTATGTTTATATGTATCTCCTACTGGATATTGATCTGATATGTTGATATTAACTGTAGACTACTATGTTCTTTGGACATGTCATTGGGGACTGCTGTCATGTAGTAGTGGCATACCTTTAAGTTTCAGATGTGTATCTTTCAGTACATTCATCCTAATGCATAACCTGCTAGCTATCTACTTTCTGTTTGCGCTCTGTACAGTTATGCAGATGTCAAGTATTGCTATGGCCATACCATTATGTAGGTGACCACATTGTATTGTGCTGTGGGCCTGGACACTGCTGCTAGTTCCAACATATGGGACATTCCTTAATGTGAGCCTTGCACCATTTCCTTGCCTGTATGAGGGACATTTACAGAGGTGGTGGCCTACAGTTTCACATACAGTGGGTGGCAATACATCACAGGACAGGACATGTGGAGACAGCCAACCAACATGGGGGGCATATCCCCAGATTTGTGAACAGATTCTGTGTCAGTGCTGTTATACACATGGTGGATTGATGGCTTGACAGGGTTTGTGTGGACATGCATTTAGTGTGTTATGTCATGACTCACAGTGATATGTCTCTGACATACCTCGCCACTGGTACACTGTCCATAGACTGGCCACATGTCTGCCTGTCATGTTTTGTGTGTTCAACAGACAGTTGGTGTCCTTGGTATATCATTTGTGGACTCTGGGGAATGAGGTCAGTAAATACTCACTTCTATTGGTATTACAAATGGCATATTCATCATAAATGATGTTTCAACAAACCCAGCGACATCTGCATCTATCTCAATGTATGACAGCACTATGTCCAATCTACCCCTGTGTTTGTGCCTCTGTTCCCATCTAGTGATATAGGGGTTTATGCTGAGCCTAGTGAGTGGAGAATGTTATCAAAGGCTTTGGCAAGATCAATGTAGGCTGTAGGTGTCACCTTGCCTTCATCCACAGCACAGATGACTGATGGGAAGAGGTTGACAAGGTTGAATGAGCAGGTATAACCTACCCTTCACAAAGGTACACTGTGTGGGATCCTGAGTCTGCAGGTTCCCATATCTATGTTTATTAGGTGCATGATGATGCATTCCATAGCTTCACATAACAGACTTGTCAGGCAGTTGGGGTGGTATTTCACAGGGTCTGTAGTTACACCTCATTTGTGGGGAGGGGTGACTGCAGCAGTGCACAATTCAGTAGGGACAATGCCTGAGGTGAGGCTGTGCTTTAACAGGGCACACAGGTAAGGTGCCAGGTCACTCTGTAGTTCATGTAGAACACAGCCAGGGACATTCTCAGGTTCCATAGAGGATGTATTCTTAGCCTTAAACAGTGGTGTTGTAACCTGTGCTGCAGTAATACTGGGTGCCTGGTGGTGTGCTGGTATTGGGATTGGTCCTTTGGGGGGTGAGGTGCACTGTTTGCACTCAAGATGCCAGCCTGTATATTGGCATTATTTGTTGGCTCAGTCTGAGAGGTAGCATTGTCTAGTTGCTCAGAACAATTCTTGGTATTGCATGGAGATTCTTTACATAACTGTATGTGGCCTTGGGGTTGTCTTTACTATGTGCTCCAAGTCTGTTCTCACAGCTAACTTTGTGGTATTTGATAAGGGATCTCAATTATTCACGGAGGCTGATAAGGGTTTATTTTCTGTCTTGGGACTTCACCTTATTCCACATCGGCTTCCTCATTCTGTTGTACAGTTTCTTTATGGCAGGGGACCACTAGATCAGCTTCCTTTTTTTGGAGGTGAGGGTCCTAGTTGTATTGGGTAAGGTGGTATTTATGCATTTGTGTACAAGTTCATAGTGCATTGTTGTTTGATTCATCTGTCATGCAATTAGTCTCCATTTGCATGGCTAATGTAAGGTTAGACGCCTCTGCTTTTATGAGGCCAGTTAGCTTTGGAAAAGCTTTTCATGGTAGTTACCTGTACACTGGGGTAGGATGGCTGTGAATTTCCAAATGTGATTACTTTGTGTTCAGATATAACATATCAGGTGTTAACTACTGGTGTAGAGCAACAGTCGCCCATGTTAGGAAGGACCAGGTCGATGTGATGGGCATGTGCATCGGTACATGAGTAGCTTTCCCACTTAATGGTGAGGTAGTTGAAGCCAACCAGTATGAGAGTGTTAGGTTGGACACTAATATTCTCCAGGGTGTTTATGGACATGCAGTGTGAGTCTTGTGAAATGTATGGGGACCTATTGCAGGCTACAACCTGGACCACTGTCTTACCCAATGTCAGCTACGCCTGCAGGATCTGTAATGCATAATGTAAGTCTACCATTCTGGAGGTGTGTGCATCCTTTATGTATATGGAAATACCACCACCTTTGGAGTTTTGGTCCATTTCTGTAGCCAAATGTTGTGGAATTACATATAGGCTGGTACTGCAGGGGTGCTTCCTGCTGCCTTTTTTCCAGGTCTCTATTACGGCACAGATGTCATTGTTCCCCATTTTAAGGAATGCTTCCAGTGAGTGTGTTTCCAGATTTATAATTCCAGTGTGCAGCAACATGACCCTCTGATTGCCACATCTTTGTAGCTGTCATATATTTCTGTATATTTATGTATAGACATATATATATATATATATATATATATATATATATATATATATATATATATATATATATATATATATGCACCACTCCACACTCATCACATAGTCCCTCAAAACCTACACCACCAAAACAGACACATAGAAACACAAAACACACACCTACATTCACAGAGGCTCTCAATAAAAATCTGCTCAAGCAACAGAGACCACCAAAGCAGAAACACAAGCAACCTCCACCCCTAACACAACCCATATGACACATAGCCCACAAACTCAGTGTCCCACTCAACCACAACCCATAAGGCATAACAACGTGCCTAACACTCTAGTCATAGGTGACTCTATAGTCAGGCACACTGATGTTCCACTCACAAGGCTAAACAAGGAGAAAGTTACTGTCAGCTGCCTGTCGGGTGCCAGGATCCATCACATAACGCACGCAGTCAGGTCATTCCACAACAAGTAAAAATATGACTCTGTCATTATCTATGTTGGTGTGAATGACCTGAGACGTACCTCCCTGGACTACATGAAAAGAGACATGGAGGAGTTCTTCAATCTTGTAGCCCAGGTCGGCATGACCCTAGCTCTGAGTAGCATCTTGCCATCACACAGAATGACACCACAGTACAAGGACAAAATGATTGACTTTAACAATTGGCTAAGCTTCTGGTGTCATTCTAAGGGAATCCAGTATCTGTCTGCCTGGGATAACATGATCGACAGACTATGCTGCTTTGCCAGAGATGGCCTGCACCTGCCGCCCTTGGGATTCTGGATACTGGCAAAGGCTCTTGCCACCCTTATAGTGCCTTTTTTAGGCAAGGTTCAAATGACAAATTCACCACCGTAACAGGTACAAGCAAGCAAAATCTGAGGGTAATGCTACTCAATGCTAGAAGTCTAAACTTCAAAATGCACTCACTCAAGGCACTCCTTAAAATGGAGAACATTGACATCTGTGCAGTGACAGAGACCTGGTTCAAAGCTCCAGAGAGCACCCCTGCATTACCAGGCTATAATTCATACCACACCTTTCGGCCACCAAACTCAGACCGAAACACTAAAGGTGGAAGCGTGTCCATATTCATTAAGGATATCCACTCTCCAAGCTAGTTGCTCAGCATAATGCATCCGAGATTATCCAAGTTCAACTAACGCTGGGCAAAACTGCAATCCAGATTGTAGCTTGCTACAGAGCCCCCACCATGCCCCAGGATTTTCACTCTTCTTTTCTTGATACTCTGGAAAGTATTAGGGTACAACCCAACACCCTAATAATGGGTGATTCCAACTACCCTAACATTAACTGGGAAAACTACTCATGTACCAACTCTTTTGCTCAACGTTTTCTGGAAATCATCAATTCCAAGGCCTTGGATCAACTTATCCAAACCCCCACCAGGGGCAGCAATATCCTAGACCTGGTCATCACCAGGTGTTCCACACCAGAGGTCAGCTCCTCGTTGGTCAGATCCAACCACAAGCTAATCACCCTAGACATCCACATCCCACTCCCACCCCCCATTAGGAAAACAACCTTAAAAAATAAAGACTTAATATACTTAATATAAAACTAAATAACTGTAATATCAAATAACAACAGAAGATGGCACTGTTGGATTGAGAATTTATCTTCCTTAAATTCATGAATGCACTAAGGTTTACAAACTAAATATTTTAATGAAGTTTTTATTTTTTATTATTTATTACAATAAATAAATTAATAAATTAATAAATAGTTTTAAGAGAAGTTGTATAGGTAAAATACATGCATATTAATTAAGAATAGGTTTGTGGTATTAAACATGACAAATTTTACGAAGAAGGAAACAACCTTGGTTATACATAATTAATGAGCCCAAAAGAAACTTGATTTGTTTATTCAAATAGTATTATTTGATTTTTATTGGTTTAGAGTTTTAATGAATTGTACAAAAGCGTGTCATGATTGTGAATTGTTTTATCTGATGAAGTCCATTTTATAGGACAAAAACACAATTGTAGCTAAGGCGTTCATATCATTTGTCTGACGTGTAGATTTACATTAAATGTTTGACTACTTACTCTCTCCTATAGCAGCTTGCTCTCTTTTTGTGTTATTTGGTGATTGTGGAAAGCTTTTGCAATTGTTTTTTTACTATATTATGTTAAAAACTTAAAAATTGTTGGATAACCACTTATGTTAAAATACAATGTATAACAAATTCCCCTTTCTAGGCTCTTTAACTTCAAAAAACAAGTAATTAAAATAGAATCATTCAGGCCTGGCCATTGAGTAGCATTCATTCTTAATTGCCATAAAGCTTCATTCATTTCCAAATGTAATGGCCATGGTTCACCCCTTGGGTTCACTTCCATAGCTTCTATGATAGTAAAGTTATAACCATGATCCTGCCATTCATTACAATGCCTTGCCAAGGCGTTTATATCCTTTTTAAATTTAATGTCCCTCAAGTGCTCATAAATATGTGTCTTTAACTTTCTTTCCATTTTTCTAATATAAAAACAGGTGCATTTGCAACAGAAAGCACAATAAATTACTCTTCCAGTGTTATAACAACATTTTTTCTTCTGGGTAACTCTAATGTCATTAATGTTAAATTTCATGCCTTCCATTACATATTGGCAACACTTACAAGATCCACATTTTCTCATGTCCCCAATACTATAAACTTGGGTGTTGTTTTCAAGTATGTTTTTGAGGGACTGACCCTTTCTGTACACTGCAGTAGGTCTTTCTCCTATATATTGTCTAATTCATTACATGAGGTTAAAATAATCCAGTTTTTCTCTAAAATTCTTAGTATGTCATGACTCTCAAGATTATATGTGGTAATAAAAGCACAACAATAGTTGGTTTCTGATAATATTGGATGTTCAAGACATACTATTCTGTGAATTATCATCAAAAACCGTTTGTCCATCTACTTCACTCGGTGTTATGTTATGTTGTATGCCATCAACTATTAGAATAGCTTGAAAAAAAGCCTCTCTCTCTTTTGTTGACAACCTCTATCATTGCATTATTTACTAAATCTCTTGGATATTCTCTTTTTATAAACATTTCTTTTAGTAAATCACATTCATTCAGAAAAGTGTCAAAGCAAGTTATCATATGGACCGCTCTTGCAAATTGGCCCTTCACTACTGCTCTTTTTTGTTTGTAAGGGTGTGCACTATCAAAGTGTAAAAAACTATTAGAATAAGATTCCTTCCGATATAATTCTGATACAAATTTACCTAACTTGTCTATCTTTTATTAGTTTAATTTCCAACTATGAAATGTCCTCTTCACCAATGTTATGGGTGAATTTAAGAAAGGGTTTTGAATTATTGATGTAATTTAAATATTCATCAATAAGGTCCCTTGTACCAACCCAAAAATTTGATATACATTCTACAATATTTAAAAAAAATGTGATTCAAAAACAGCTCTCTTTTCCCATTGTAGCATCACCATATTGGCATAAAGGCCACCACAAGGGGAACCCATAGCAGCACCAACCATTTGTATAAAAAATTCTTTGTTAAAAAATATACAATTATTTTTTAAAACAAGATCAAACAGTTGTTCGAACATATTAATCCTGGGTTGGGGTATCCCTTTTTCAATAAATAGTCACATACCCATTCTATCGCTGTATCATGAGGTATTGAAGTAGAGAGGTCCTTTACATCAATGGTTACAAAGAAGCCACTCTCTTTGAATTCCATATTATTGATTCTCTTCAAAAACTCCCATGAGTCCCTACATATATTATTCTCTTCAGCCACATACGTTTTAGGTTAATGTCTATATATCTAGCTATAGGGTAAGTAATAGAACCTCGTCCATTGACAATAGGACGCATTGGTGGGTCAGACACATTTTTATGCATTTTAGGCAATCCAAAAATGCATGGGGTAACAGGGTGGTGACTGATAAAAAATTAAACTCATCAATTGACAAAGAACCTTCAGTAAATAAATCAATCAGTTCATTCCTAATCTTGTTGTATGTTTGATTTAATTTATTTAAGGAAATTTTTCTATAAGCATCACCCATTAGGATTTTTATCATCCTCTCATTTTAATCTCCAATGTGCATAATTATAATACCACCACCCTTATCTGGTTTTATAATTCTTATGTCCTTATTGTATCCTAATTTATTCAAACTGTCAAATTTAGCCTTATTCAAATTAGAAAAATGGACATTTTTATCTAAATTCCTGACATCAACTTCACATATCTTGTCAAACATTGCTATAGAAGGGTGTAACGATGGATTATATGTACTTGAGATGTGTAATGGGTTACTAACATGCTCTACAGCTCTAAATAACACATTTAGATTCAGTTTTCTTACAAAGTGGTGAAGATCCACTAATGTACATGCAATATCAAAGTTCTTCATAGGCACAAAAGTTAAACCTTTAGACAATAAGTCAAAATCATTCACATTTACCTCCAATGAAGAGAAATTATATACATTAAAATCCCCTTTTATGTTTTTTAAACATGAATAATTTAATACATTATTAACCTGTACATTCAGTTCCATCCTCAACGTCCCCCCTCCCCCTCTGAAAAAATTATGTTTGACCCCCTCAACCTCTGTTCACTGTGAACAAAGTCTGCCCTTGCTGGTTCTGATTGTACTTGTCCATCAGTCTCTCCGACCTCCACAGTGGGGGAAAGTTCTCTTCATCCAAAAAAGACTCTTGATTATTCTCATCACAAATATTGGTCTGTGTATCAGTCCTCCAGACCTGTGACCGGGGTTGCTGGTGGTAAGCAATATTATTGCTATATTGTGCTCTGTCCCTTTTAGTCTTCTTTAATTTCCTGTTCTTAACAGAAATAATTTCTTGTTCAATAGTTCTAAACATTCTGCTGTAATCAAAAATATTATTAGGGTGAGACACATCCTATGCAATCCTTCTATCCAGTTAAAAATTAAATTAAAAAAGAATATAAATGCCTTGGCAAGGCATTGTAATGAATGGCCGGATCATGGGTTTAAATTTACTATCATAGAAGCTATGGAAGTGAACCTAAGGGCTGGACCATGGCC
>NC_056729.1:450567873-450650373 GCF_019279795.1 Protopterus annectens
ATTCCTAGACATATTTTTTATGTAGCACAGTGTGGGTAACAGTGGTTAACACAACATTACTATTCAGAGAATGCAACACTAAATGCCACACAATACCAGAGTAAACACAACCAATCCAGGGTTTAGAAATTTATTGCCATGCGGTTATGGTTTTATTGAAATATCACCTATATGGGACTATTACCATATTGTCTGGTTTATTCAATACAACCCATACACAGTTTTTATACTGCCAGGTGACTTTCTACTACTTTATATTTATTTGGTATGACTATTACATGTAGATGTTACATGTTACTCATGAGCCTTGCGAAGCAGCCTTTGCAACCTGCTGGCATGGGCTTCCTGATTCACAGCCCACTCAGCTGCAGCTGTAAAGGGAATAGAGAAATATTTAGGCATACTTATCCATCACATATACAGGCGGGACTTTGGTAAACAGTTATTAATATGAATATGTACATACTGCTGGGACATCACCCCTCTGCCTTGCTTCTTGGACTTACTCATCCAAGAGCTCCCTCTTCCTCCGCTTCAGGTTGGCATACTGGTGCCACACCTGCTCACCAGTCCGAGGGATACGAGTGGCACTGGTGAGATAACAGGCAAGATGGTCCCAGGCTTCTGCTTTATATTGGGAGCCCTGGTACTGGCCCTGCAGCAGTCTCTTATCATGGTTATTTACCAGGAGTCCTACCATGACCTTGGACTCCTGTATGCCCCAGCGCTGCACCCAGAAGTGCATACCTCGTCAACACCTGCCATACTGCCTACAGTGGGAAGCTGCAACCAGTTATGAGCTGTATTCCCCCTGCGAGGTTTAAATACAGCCGATTTCCTGCCCTTTGCTGGGACTGGACATTTTTTAATATGCTGAGCTAAGCTAAGCTACGGGCAATATATAACCAAAAATACACCAGGTACCACACAATAGCGTCTTTATTACACAAAAAATAAGAACAGTGGTGAGCGCTTTCGCAAAACTAATTGCTTCATCAGACAAGAAAATAAAACACTTCATTGCTTATATACAGATGGAACCATTGACTCAATCACTGATGTCATAGGTCAGTTAAGGCATTAAAGTTATATAAAACTTATAAATGTATAAATGTAGAAAGGGCTACATATTGAGAAAACTGCATATAAAAGACACATAAAAAACTGCATGTAAATGCATATAAAATCTGCATATAAAAACTACATACAAAAACTATATACAAAACTGTTGGTAAAAGACCTAAGTAATGTGCATAGATATAAACTCCATAAATACTGTAGCTATGAAAAAATTGAAAAAATAAAAGGATAAAAATCTAGATCTAGTTATAAAATATATCTACAATATGTATGTATAACTAAAAGTACTCTGTCTCTAAAATATGAATAAATAAAGTGTAATGGGTGTATGAGGTGCGTAAAATTAAACATGTTTGTGGCGTCTTGCTTTCAAGAAAGGAACCAAGGAAGTAGAGCCATTAAGGCCTGGATATTTATCTGCATTCAATTTAATGATCCATCTCTGTTCACAGCTTTCAGTAAAATGTTCTATATCCCCTCCTCTAGTGTTTTTGTGTATGCGCTGTAGCACAAAAAACTTAAAAGAATGTGAATTATCTGTATTAATAATATGCTGGGTGAGTGCATTAGTGGGTTTCTTATTTTTGACATCACGAAGATGTTCTAGAATTCTGTCTTTAAGAAATCTATTTGTTTTACCTACATAAAACAGACATTTCTGACAAAAACCAACCAGAAAGAACACATACCTACACAAAACTAGTATGCATCCCAGGCACATCCCAAGAAATGTATTAAAAGGGCAAGTTTATAGGACATTAAGATTACATGATGATGACGAGGATGCATTACTAGCATTAAATAATTTAAAATTTGAGTTTATAGCTAGAGGATACCAACCTGATGAAATTGATAAAACTATATCTGATGCATGGCATATGAGATCAACTAAATGTAGACCTTATTTTAACAACAACGAGGTAGTTCCATGTAATAATCCATCTAACATAAACTCTAGGCCACATAATGAATTTAGAGTAGTGTTAAAGTTTGCGAGTGACGTCAACCAATATGTTGACGTAATTAAGAAACATTGGCACCTATTACAAGAGGTACAACAGTTGCAGGTTATTACCTGTAAAGATCCACTACTCAGTTTCAAGAACAATATGTCACTCAAGAAGCAGTTATGTAACAAGGATGTGCCTAAGAAAGCCATCCCTGCTTCACGTCAGGGCACTTTTCCTTGCAGGTCATGCAGTGCCTGCCCCTATATTTACAGCATAAATACCTATGTCCACCCCACCAAGCTTTTTCAGTTACAGCTTAATACTTCTGCTGATTGCAAGAGCACTGATGTTGTCTATTATTGTTTTTGTCAGAAATGTCCGGTGTTTTATGTAGGTAAAACAAATAGATTTCTTAAAGACAGAATTCTAGAACATTTTTGTGATGTCAAAAATAAGAAACCCGCTAATGCACTCGCCCAGCATATTATTAATACAGATAATTCACATTCTTTTAAGTTTTTTGTGCTACAGCGCATACACAAAAACACTAGAGGAGGGGATATAGAAAATTTTACTGAAAGCTGTGAACAGAGATGGATCATTAAATTGAATGCAGATAAATATCCAGGCCTTAATGGCTCTACTTCCTTGGTTCCTTTCTTGAAAGCAAGACTCCTCAAACATGTTTAATTTTAGGCACCTCATACACCCATTACACTTTATTTATTCATATTTTAGAGACAGACTACTTTTAGTTATACATACATATTGTAGATAGATTTTATGACTAGATCTAGATTTTTATCCTTTTATTTTTTCATAGCTACAGTATTTATGGAGTTTATATCTATGCACATTACTTAGGTCTTTTACCAACAGTTTTGTATATAGTTTTTGTATGCAGTTTGCATATGCATTTACATGCAGTTTTTTATATGTGTCTTTTATATGCAGTTTTCTCTATATGTAGCCCTTTCTACATTTATACATTTATAAGTTTTATATAACTTTAATGCCTTAACTGACCTATGACATCAGTGATTGAGTCAATGGTTCCATCTGTATATAAGCAATGGAGTGTTTTATTTTCTTGTCTGATGAAGCAATTAGTTTTGCGAAAGCGCTCACCACTGTTCTTATTTTATATGTAATAAAGACGCTATTGAGTGGTACCTCGGTGCATTTTTGGTTTTATATAGTTCTGGTTTTGTGCACCTGGTTTTACCTGAAGCCGTTTCTCTTTTTATACATAAGCTATGGGCAAACCTGCTTAGCTAAGGTTGGTAGTGCTTAAAGGGGCAGGTTCCGCACTGCTTACCAATGGGAAAATCCACTTAGCTGGACTACTCATCACTTAGCAGTCATATTTACACAATGCTTATACCTGGTAAGCAGAGCTGTGTAAGGCTCATTGCTTATTTTTTATTTTATAGACTATCTGCTTTGTGGGATTGATTCATCATGCATTATATATTATAAATTTGTTTACTGTCCCTGACATCCCCCAATGTGCTTTCATTACATTTATTCATGTGTGACTATACTGTATGGAGCAGTTGTGTTTATATGGGGGTTTCACAACTTTATTAAACTGACACCTCACATCTGGACGTACTACAGTACTCTGCTTAACAAATATATGTTATTTAGTAGCTAAGATAAATAAAATGTTTATGCACAGCTTTCATATGTAAAATGCAAATTGGTTACAGTGGGGATTGAACTGGGAATAGTTTGCAAAGTGTATGTTCTAATCACTACACTATTTCAGTACTACTTATGTTGGATGTCTCTTGCTATTTGACTTCTTTTGCTGTTTAAACTGGACTAAGCTTAGCTAAGCAACGGGCACACCCATGCAGCTTCTCTTAAACTTTATTGCATGTATAAAAAAAAAAATATTTGTTGTGTTTATTTATTTGTACCCTTTACAATATCCATGCTAATGCTGAACCTGTTATTCTATCAACTTTCTGCTTTGTGGGACGATTGTCCACATTCCTTACTCTGACGGGTTGAGAGGTGCACATTATGTACTTATGCTACATCTGTTATTCTATCAACTTTTGCCTTGGTAGGGACGATTGTCCCTTGTGGCTTTGACCAGATTTCTTATCCTGACGGGTTGGGGGTGTTACAAGCATTCTCACTCATTTTAAATTGCCAAATGGCAATTCTGGTGTGCAGGGGGCATGTGTATTGTGAGAGCCCTGCTCTCAGACACACCCCCTGCACTCATACACAGAACCGTGTCCGTTTTGCAGCAAGGCAGCATGCTTTCATGAATATGCATGGCATGCTGCTGTGCTGCACAGGAACGGTCCCTTCCATGCAGGAATAAGCTATTCCTGCATGGAATTTACTGAATCCTGGAGTATGTGTTTGCATGTGTGTGTGTGTGTGTGTGTGTGTGTGTGTGTGTGTGTGTGTGTGTATGCATGCATGCAATAAAGCATGCGGGGGTATACATCATACAGATATTACGTAATACCCATATATGTTATGAAGCATGAACCTAAAAGGGCGAATGCATGACAATTCTTGGGAGTGCATTAATATCTGTACCATATACAGCAGTGTCTTAGGGCACATTTAAAATGGGTATATGTATATTTTTTACTTGCTGCTTGAATTTTACATTTAGTAAATAATGTTTTGTAGTGTATTTTAATGGAAAATAGTTCAACTGCCCATTTTAACTATTTGATAGCTATGCAGGGTTATCATTTTGGTCTGAAATTTTCAAGGTAAGCATTTTTTAACAGAATATTCTATCAAACTGCTGTGTGCTACTGCACAGACCAGTTTACAAATTGGTGCTAACACTAAACAATACATCTGGAAGGTAAAAGAGTCCAGATATCCAGAATAATATATCAGTTGTAGTATACTTTATATACTTTATAAATGTATATGCTGCTTTTCAAGCAGCAGACTCAAAATATATTCTCAAAAGTAATTATTCTGTTGGCAGACAGTAGTTATCCCCCATCATTCTTTGTCCACCTCCCTACAGCATTCCATCAACTGCCACTATTTCTTCTCCTCATTCACCATGATTACTGTGCTGACTCTAGCCTCCCCTAGGCTCAACCTGAAGTACTTCCAGGGCCAGTGAGGAGACTGAAGTTCTGATGCAATGTTATACTATTACCATGGTGTGTACCAGCACCCATTCCCACCTTGTGGTAGTCTTGCAAGCTCCACGGTTACTGCCTATAGGAGGTGCAGGCCACTTCCATGCATGAACAACCTCCCAACCAAGCTACCACTTGGAGTGTGGAGTTTGTCCAGCTCTTAATGGTGCAGCTGTAGGCAGGGCCGGCCTTAGCCAAAATGGCGCCCTAGGCAAAGTAGAGCTCTGGTACCCCTTAAGCCCCACCCACACCATACTCATGAAACACCCTTATTTAAGCCACACCCGTAGAGTCACTGCCCCCAGAAAGCCACTCCAGTCATTTCTTTAAATTATTTAAATGCATAGGAAGAATAATTATATTACAAGGTATCTTTAACTGCAACTACTTCTGCATAGTATTTTCTACTTTAAATACCAGAGCTGGATCATAGTCAGATAGAGCCCTAGGCAGAGTAATAGACTGTCCCCCCAGAGCAGCCCCTTTTGCAGCAACCCCCCTACCCCCAGCAGCAGCCCTCTCCTCAGCCATTCCAGTGTTCCATTATTTCATTATTTCTCACAAGTTACCATGCATACTGTTCTCTTATTTGATTCTACAGTGATTACAGATATTAAAATAAAATAGCACAAACACAGGTAGCTATTTGCTAAACAATACAGTCTCGCAATGAAAACAGACTTAGCATAAGCAATAGACTTCTTTGCCCTTGAAACTCACATTCATTGAAATAGAAAAACTCACATTCATTGCAATGGCATGAAAACCCACATTAATAGAAAATGCATCTGGCCAGTGAAGAATTAAGTTTACCTGTGGGCTGTTTTCAAAACAGACTCCTTGCACACATTTATTTAGGGCCATGCACACATGCATTTGTTCTTTGATTCACCTTCCTGATAGCATTGAATTATATTCCTTGTATAATACAGCACCACTTGTTAGAAAGTGTTTTAAATTTGTAGTTTTAAACATTCTTTTAATAAGCAATGAAACAAAATATATGAACCAATAACTGCCCATTTCAGAAAATTTCAACCATAAAAGGTCATTCAAGACTTCTGTCATCACAATCCACCAATATTACGCCATGCACACAATCTCTGCAGAAGTAAAATCATCTGAATTTCACGTTAAAGAAATCTGTAACAAATGAAGAGGTTGCTACTGGCAAAACAACTTCACATATCAATGTTTTATCTACAAATTCAGTGCCTGCTGCCCTTGAATAATTAATTGCCTATATTACATTAAAAAATTGGTAAGTTGGTAATATTGCAATAGGAAATGACCAACAAGTTCATAGTCACTAGGCATCTCATACAGAGGACATACTCAGGAGTGTAGAACACCTATCCCCCTTATAATGCACCAAATAATCAACAATCATATGGGCAATGCAATATCAGCACTGCATCTACATGGTGTGGGAGTAAAATTCACAGCCTTCTGCACCAAAGGCAATTATACTACTAACATGCTTTCAGATTGTGCAACACAGTGTGCCATTTGATAAACAAAAAACAGCTAGTTGCACATAGAAACATTTACATTTGTTGGAGTGTGTTTTAAATTTGTAGTTGTGAACATTTTTTCCAGTAAGCAATGAAACAAAATGTATGAACCAATAATGACAAATCTACCCATTTCAGAATATATTAACCATAAAAGGCATCTCAAACATATGTCATTACAACCCACCACTATCAGTCAATAAGGACAATCTCTGCAGAAGTAAAATTCATCTGAATAATTCCACATTAAAGAGATCTGTAATGAATGAAGAGGCTGTTACTGGCAAACAACTTTACATTTCAGTGCTTCATCTATACAGTCAGTGCCTGCTGCCCTTGAAGAATTAATTGTCCATGTTACATTAAAGAAAAAATTGGTAAGCTGATAATATTGCAAATAGAGGATGACAGAGAAACCAACAAGTTCGTAGTTACTAGGTATCCTAAACAAAGGAGGGCACACTATGGAATACAGAACCCCTATCCCCCCTTACAATGCACCAGATAATCAGCAACTAGGGCACTGCATGCCATAATCCATACCTCTCAACCTTCCTGTATGATGGTTAAGTCATTTGGGGATTCAATAACTGCTCCTAACTTCAGTCATCTCAGACTTAGCTGGCCAAAGCCCTTTGGCATTTCCTTTTACTTTTGAGATGTATATGCCAAACAGAAAACGTCTCAGCACCGAACCCTGGGGGACTCCATTAGTGACTGGTCTCTTCCCCTATCTTGATCTCCTGCATCCTGTGAGCAAGTTGGCAATGCAGCTGGTGATGTAAGTGTTTGCTCCTACATTATTCATCTTTTGTACTACACCTGAGTAGGTGATTGCGTCAAAAGGCTTGGCCTGGTCAAGGTAATGTGGTGTGGACTGTTTACCTTCAACCATTGCTTTAGTAACAAGATTAAAGCTTAAAATCTGCCCATGATTTTGAGCTTTTCACACTTTCCTCCGGGCTGTTTTCAAATACATTTTAGGGCCATGCATACATGTATGCATTTTTTGATTCACCTTCCTGATTGTATTAAATTATATTCCTTGTATAATACAGCACACTTGTTAGTGTGTTAAATTTACTGTTTTGAAAAATTTTCCAGTAAACAATGAAACAAAATGCATGAACCAATAATGAGAAAACTGCCCAGTTCAGAGCATTTCTATCATAAAAGTCTACTTAATCTTCTACAATCCACCAGTATCAGTAAATATGTACAGTCTCTGCAGAAGTAAAAGTTATCTAAATAATTCCACATTAAAGAGATCTGTAACTAATGAAGGGGTTGCTGCTAGCAAACAACTTTATATTTCATTGTTTCATCTACAAATAAAGTGCCTGTCGCCCTTAGGAATAAATTGCCTATGTTACATTAAAAATATGATAAACTAGTAATATTGCAATAGGGAATGGATGGCAAATGGATAACAGGTTCATAGTTACTAGGTATCTCCACCTAGGAGGACATTCTTAGGACTGCAGCATCCACCCCCTTTAAATGTACAACACACTAATGTATCAGCAATACATCTATATACTCTGGGAGTAGAACCCACAGTCTTCTGCATCAAAAGCAAGTGTTTTACCTGTTGTGCTACCAACACAAACAGATATGGCATAAGCAGCACTAAACTTCTCTCCCCTGAAGAACTATGCAGCACAAGAACTCTGGAAAACAACAACATTTATTCGGGAGAGGGGGTGGCGGTTGTTGCACTACATTCTTTTAACAACTCCATAGCATGTTCATGTTTTTTTAAACTCAGTATCAAAATTTTATATGCAAGGGAGAGTCAGGTATTGAGTTTAAGGTTCTTGTAGTAGAGGACTTTCTGCCATAAGGAAATGCAAAACCAATTATTTGAGAGAAATGAGCAGTAGTTAAGAAGCAACAGGTTGTACACTGATGAACAAATTAGTAATGTTCTGGGAAGGACATTTTCTGTAGTGAAAGACAGTGTCATTCTCTTCAAAATAACCTTTGTTTTTTTAAGAATTTGCTGGTTGTAGAAGCAAGGTAATAATATGTTATGTGTTGGGAGACCACTATCAACAAATCTTATGGCTTCTTGTGTCAGAAATTTAGAAATTCTATAACCAACAGCAAGCACCAAGCATTGTAAATGACTTGCTGTTTATTTTGTGAAAGTTCTGCCTGAAACATAGAGCTAGAACATGGCCATTTTTATATGACAATACAGGCTGTCTCCATTGGAGGCATTACTGTGTATCATTTCTTTTAGCAGACATCTGAATGAGCATGCTATTTGTTTATAAAATGTTTCTTTTGAATTCTTTGCGAATCATACTTCTTTCTCTGTGTTTGCATGGAAATAATCATATAAACAGATGCTTGGTTGACAACTATTGTGAATGCACTACAAATTAATGTTTTACATATGCATTTGGCTGACAGATGTCTGCTTATGTTTTTTAACTAGTAGACAAACACTAAACGTCACATAGAGGGTGTTGGGCTGTGCTTGCCACTGTGCATCTGGTGGTGTAGTGTTCCAATAAAAAACATGCGTTGTCCGTCTGAACTAGAAAATCTCTCTCAAAGTGAATAAAGTAGCCATTTGAACTATAAAGTGAATCAAGTAAATCTCTTTCAACCTACTAAGTAAAGTAATCAACAAATGAGCATTTAGTAATGAGCAAGTGAAATGCATTGTCCATCTCATCTGAACTAGAAAGTAAATCTCTCTTTCTCAAAGTGAATCAAGTAAGGCACACACAAACAGCTACTAAGCAAAGTAAATCAACACACAACTCTCCAAATGGGTGAGTGAAATGCATTGTCTGTCTGAACTACAAAGTAAATCTCTCTCCCTGTGTTACGAGTAGGCAGTAAAATATAGCATCATTGCCAGCCCGGCACATTTACATTAACAGCAGTAAATAATATCATTGTCTATGTTATAAATGTGTGGCGAGCAAGTTGTCAAATACAGCAGTAAAATATATAGCAGCACAGCACATACCGGTCCAGTACCAGGCAGGAATTAAATTAACAGTCAGCCGCGACTTGTCAAAATTAAGCAAAACAGTTACAGAAGAATTAAATTAACAACTGCAACTTGTTAAATACAGCAGGAACTAGTATTAATGTAAAATATAGCAGCACATACCAGTACCAGCCAGGCAATTAAGCAAAGCAGAGGAATTAAATTAACCACCATAGTCTTCTCTTTTCCCTTAAGGTCTGCCCCTCGTGAAGCTGATGTCATTGCGCCCTGCACATGATGACTAAAAAAAAAATTAAAAGCTGGAAAATTTGGAAATTAAAGGGGTCATGTGGGAATTCATGGCACCCCAATATTTTGCCCTCAAAACCAACATTTACTGAGGCATTTGGTGAGGTTGAGAGGTATGTGGGCTCCTTAAAGGAAAATGTCATGGTCTTGCAGCTGTAAAAGTATGTGTGGGGGGTGCACTCCCTCCCTCCCCCTTGCTCTATGGTTCCGGTGCCTAACGCCCCTCGCCCTATGGTTCTGCTGCCCGTATAAATAGAAAAGTAAATTAAAATGAAGAAATAAATACCTGCAAATCGCGCCCTTTACACTGCCGGCCTGTACGGTGCCCTAGCAGGTTTCCTAGTTCACCTATGCTTTAGGTTGTCCATGGCTGTAGACAGCGAGCACCATCTGTTTACTCCCATCCTTCCCAAATGGTCCTTCCAGTGACCATGGCACTAGCAGAGCATGGGTCATCTGGGGTACAGTAAAGGCTTTATTTCTCCAAGCCATGGGGCTGGGAATCCATCATCATTTTTTAAGTTGATTTAGCTAATTATATGCTTGTTGCACCCTAAAGATTTTCACAAGGGTAATTATATTGGTAACAAATCACAAGAATTAGCAAAAGAAACATATGTAATCAGTAAATGCCTTCCCCCACATCTAACACTTTTCTTAAGTTGGTTTAGCTGACAGCATGTTTTGCCTTTATTTGATTGAGTTTCTCTGGTAATTTTATGTGTGTATTATTCTTGCTTTAATATACATTTGTTTTCATGCAACATTTTACCTTTGTGTGCTGTATCTTCATGTTTTTTTTATTAGATTAAACCAGTAGCAAGACTGTCGTGAAGGGGGCAACTGCCCTGGCCACAAAATGCTAGGGGGCATAATTAAGAGTTCCTGTATTGTAGTGAAATGCCAATACAAGTTCATTTTCTTGGGTAGGGCCTTCAAATGAAGAGCTGAGTCGAAGGGAACATGTATCTCTGTAGGAAGCCAGTTGTTATAAAAGTACCAATTGGCTCTGTGCAGTAAAAGCCGAAGTCAATTTTTTTTTTTTTTTTTTTTGCTCTTCAGTTATTTCATGGCTGTAGGAAGCCAGTTGGTACAAAATTATCAACTGACTTTTTGCAGTAAAAGTCAAAGTTAAGTTCATTTTTTTTTGTTTCACCTGAAGAACTAACAAGGGGGTGGATTGCTGTTGTAGAAAGCAGATTGATACATTTGTACATGTGTGTCTGGGGGGACGGATTCTGTAAAGTTCACAGAATCCAGTGCACTATGCCAGTATCAGTGCCACAGTTGAGGATAACAATGTAATATGTAAATGTGTCACAGTAAACTCAGAATATCTTGGTACACAATGGAGTATCTCAGAAGTAACAGTGCACTGAACATTGCCTGCAATTAATCCACAAGTAACGAAAAAAAAGACTGTCAAAGCATGATCAACATTAAAAAAGTTATGGAAAGATTCTTACAATTCAAGTAGTCTGACAGTCTTAAATACACAGAATCTTTCCAGTAAGCTTAAGGACAACTATGGAATCTAACTTTAACTCTGTTATTATAAAAAATGCTAGCTATTTCAATGTAAGCTGCATGGCATTCATAAGTAATACATATCTTCAGCAATCTCTCCATTAGGGTAAGAGACAACTAGGGATGTATCCGTAAGTCATTTACTTATAAAATATACTTGCATGCACTTATGGATTCACTTGGAACCCATAAGTCAAGCTTTGACAAGCCTTCTTTACCATGGGGCAGTAACTAAGGTGTCTTAATCCTCACAACTGTCTTGGGTAAGGGAATGTTACTAAAAGCAGGGATAGACATGCACAATTTTTCCTAAAAGTACACTGGGAACAAGTTCCAAACCTGGGGCTGGACTATATGTTTCACTCCAGATCCCCAAATGAGTCTTTACACCAACCATTGCAGAGCACTGTGTCCCAGTTGTGGGTATCTGACACACCTATTCTTAAATATCTGAATATCTGATATTCACACATACACACACTCTTGGGAAAGGCTGCTACAAATTTACCTGCTGTGTCCCCTTTCCCAAATTACAAGTTAATGGCTGTCACCTGTCAAATACCACAACACCCTTCAAATGGATGCTCAATTATATTGGGTAAAATAGATATTGATGCAAATGGTAGCATGTAACCCAAAGCAGTGAGGCTTTTCAGAGTGGCCCTGGTGTTATTACAATGAGCATAATCACTCTCATCTTATTAAAAGTATTTATTAAATAACCAGCCACAATAAGTGGTAGTAAATTATTTAATAATAAATAAAAGGATTTAAAACATGTAAACAGTATATAACTGATTCTAATAAACAACAGAGTTTCACAGACAGGAAATATGAAAATAATACTGTAGGATAGAGCTCACATTGATTTTAGAAAACCTCTAAATAACTAGCTGCAGCTTCCTAACTATCTGAAGATTAACTGTTGCTATCTAATCTAAATAAATCAGCAATCCAAGATTATACTCTTACTTTTGTAAGGCAAGATGAGGAATTATGTCTACACCCCAGGCTGTTGTCTGTCCTCAGCGACTGGAACAACTACTCTGGAAACAACTGGACTACTACTGCTGATCAGCTCTGGAAAACAACTGAATGAAAAACTGAACAACTGACTCAGAACCTAGCAGAATATTTTAAAAGTAACAGGAAAGCTACTAGGAGAATTCTACTTTCTCATATCAGAACCAACAACTAGGAAAAAACGCCTATTACCTCTGTGTCTTGAGAAGCTAAAATCCTTTAAGCTACAGCAAAAATCAGATGAAAAATCTCAACAACGGTCCGCAATGATTAAACTAAATTTAATAACACAAAATCAACAATGAAATGACTAATGGTTAAGCGCTTTCACTTGCTCCACAGCAAGCTTCATCAGAACACTGAAAAACGGACCTTTAGACATTTAAATAAACTATTTGGCGCCAAAAGTGCTATTTAAAAAATGATACATTTAAAGACATATGACATGTTACAAAACAACATATAACTAATGCACAAGCATATAAATACAAGCATAAAAACTAAGTGTGTCACTAACCCAATATGATTCCATAATGCATAAGCAAATATGAGTTCAAAACTTGACATAACAATATAAGAATGCATATCGTAATAAAATCTTGTAATGTTACAAACCACTGAATGAATGCGTATTACAAGTAAAAATGACTTGCATACTGTAAGTTATTCATATTTTTAAAACTGCTCACATTAAAAGACTACTCATATAAATACTACTCATATAAAAAATATATACGCTATTCCTATGAAAATAAAAATAAAAATAAACATAAATAACTTTAATTGATGAGCCATACATCACAATAAATATACCTATGAGTAATATTTTGGTAATTATGTACAATCATTCCATAGTTAACAAAGGTTTGATGGAAATAACATCATTTAATCCTGGTGGGGTGGACGAGTCAGTATAAATTTGCCACCAGTATTCTTTATATGACAACAGACTTTTATAATCCCCCCCAGCGTCTATTTGGACGCTGTCCAATATTGCAAAATTGAAAATATGCCTATCACCACACTTCTTGATGTGTCTGTACAAAGCATTTTTCTCATCTTTGGCTCTAATGCTGTACAAATGCTCATAAATGCGCTTATTGAATTTCCATTCTGTTTTTCCAGTGTAGAATCCTGAACAGACCATACATTTTGCCAAATATATGATCATTCTAGTATTACAATTTCCTTGATGAAATCTAATTCTGGTTCTGTTTACATTATCCAACACTACACTACTTTCCTGAAAAATAGTCTAACATTGTTTACAATGTCTACATTTTTTTGTGTGTGTATTAGGGGAAACTTGATACCAATTACCTCTCTCTAGGTAATTTTTTATATTCTGTCCCATCTTAAACACAAACTGTGGTCCAGTCCCTAGAATTTTGGCTATATCCTGATCAATTAAATGATATTCCAATTATCAGTCAGGATTTTCTTTATTTCCCTATATATGGTCCATACTCCAAGACACACCTTAAACTACCCATTTACTGGCTCACCCTCTTAAACTCATCATATCACACTATGAAAACCTACAATCAAGAAACCCACAACAATTCTCGTTACAAACACATACTGACACTCATCACTATTCTGCTAACTACAAATGACACTCAACCAAATCCACAAACCTCTCAGTAAGTAAAACAATACTGACACTAACTCTCAATCTCAACACTCTCATCCTAACCAATAAGCTCCTACCACTACATAAACAAATATAGCCCCTGACACACCTAAATCCAACACCCATTACAGAAACTCAGAACATCTGACCAATCCAGCATCTAAGCTCCAGAACAACCCTGATATACATTAGATCTGACACAACAAATGTGAAAGGAGGACCAGAATGAATTCTTTTTAGCCACACCCACCACCCACACACCCTGCACACCACACCACCCACTTCTCTCAAACTGCTAATTCAACTTAAATCTGTCTAATCCATAAGAAATCCATAGAAGACAAATCCTTGGATCTGCTATAAACCTCCAGGCCCTACACTCACCACCATAGAAGCACCACCTAGGAGATCCAAATAATATCCCACTCATATTGGATGATCAGGCCAGACCTGTAGCCAGATTCCCACAGGCACAACTCCAGCCCCCTCCTCACATCTCCATTCCACTGGGTCCTCTCAACTAATTAAAGAAAGAACTAACTCCAAGAATGGACATTACAGAGATCAGCAGCACCTGGAACTCCAACCAAAACAACCAACTCTAACTATATCCCAAACATAACTAGACATCATACTGGCGGATCACCTCCCAGACTCAGAGAATCCAGAATCACCCAATCACCCCACCCCACAAGACTACAGTGATGTCTGCCCTGCTTCCTACACGACCCACCAATGATCACCTTCGTACTAGTTTTCACTCCAACTCCAAACCACTAGGTGAACCTTACCCCACCAGGCAGTAGATCCGTACTTCACTTCAACCCACTAACATCTACTCTGGTTAGACCAGCAGAGCACCTCAAAGACACTCGGGTTAGACCAGACTGTAGACTACTTCCCTACCACCAGAGATCCTTACTAAAGCCAACCACGCACCAGAAGAAAAATCAAACACCAGAACCTAATAGTAGCTAGAGAAGACACCAGAACAGCTTGAAAAAAGCAAGACCCTGAGCTCAAAATAAACAAAAAAAAACTATTTTCTTAGGGCCAAGGAGGAAATCAAAAAAAAGCCATTAACTATTACGCTATTAACCAAAATAAACAAGGCAAAACCCCACAAAAGCACCCCATGCTATTCAACAACTACCATTACACTGCTTCTCCAATAAATCCATTTTACTAAATCCATCTAAATACTGTACCAGGCACACACCCAACACAACACAACCTATACACAGCTTAACCTATCACACACCACCCCCTTAAATCATCACCCTCCCCCATCAAACAACATAAAAACTCCTCCTAACCTCAATCACAACCTCTACCTCACACCATAACACCTCTGTTGCATACCTACCTCCCAAAACTAAACTCCTGTTATCATCCCTAAAATGCCAAACCACCAACCGGGCCCATATGGCTATCCTTATTATCCAAACTCTGATGTTATTCCTCTCCATATCCTCTCTAAAGGTTATCCTTATCACCCTTCCCTCCTAGTATCCGAACACCTTTTGCCCCAAACAAAAGGTAATCTTTTTTATCCTCCAATCTTGAGAAATATTGCCACTTGCAACTGGACCTATTTTCTTAACACACACAATCTCACAGAATAACATCCACCACACAACTGCTCACACTTCTCATCACACACCATCTAAATCTCACTTTTATCTTACATAATTCCATAAATCACCACACTACCACAGCCCTTTAATTTTCATCCATTTTATAGGACCTCCTCAAAAGCATTTGATATGTATCACCATTCCATCTTTTTTTACTCTCCTCACTTATTCATTTTCTCAGACTCTTTACTATCATCACTAACATTCACTATCTGTCACCTCCTCTACTATAGCTTCAGTGGAGTGGAAAGGTGTCTTAGGTATGAAACAACCAGTTCACATAGGTGTCCCATCTCTGTACTCTGCCCCGCTGTTGCTCCCTCCCGGTTTCACATACCTCCCTCGCTCTACACACTCAAAATGCCATAACCAATATGCTCATGCCTCAACAACCTTCATGAATACACTCACTCCAGACACCCTAATGCTCAATTCCATCCACCCCACCTCACTCACTCTCATTAATGGATACTCAAGATAAAACCTATCTCTAAAATCCCAAAAAGACAAACTGCTACCATTTCAACCCAAAAATAGATAAAAAACCCCTCTCCTATAAAATAACCTCTAATGACAAATCCCCTTATCTCCCCTTCTAACCACACCATCTCAAACTTCTTCACATTAAAATAGACACATCTCCAATTTTGAAATCAACATCTCCACATTGTTATAAACACTACACATAAAAAAAAACTAAAAAAAATACAGGCAGTCCTAGTCAGGCGCACAAAAAAAGCAAAACTCTTCTCTTGCACCAAGCCACTCCTCCTCAACTCCCTATACTATAGCCACAATCGCGCAATCATCAAAATTGACGTAGACAAACTAGAATCATGGCACACAATAAAATAGCCAAGTTTGCTACTAACTCAACCTATAGAACCCATCACTGTGCTGCACTTAAAGAAAACTAAAAGGCACCACCTACCACAGCTATTAACCCAACTAAGCTGGGCACAGTCATACACATTCTCAAATATCCTGAAAACCCTCATTATCCAACCTACTTACTATCTATACTCTAAAACCCATACCTAAGATCCAGTGAAAATCTCCTCTCTCATTGCCAAGGCTAACAATAATGCAGGAAAGCCCTACTACTCTCCACACCCCTGCCAGAAATTGAACTCTCTTCCCCCACTGTGTGTCCTGCCCTCCTCCTCATCCAAAAACCTCAATCAAATCGCACTTAGTACCTTCTTATGCCCCTTGCATCACATAGCAACCCTACCCCCACCCATACTTATTCTCCTCTCTCAGCTCTGATCACATGTTGATGTTGGAGCTCTGATCCCCTGTAGGTTTGGTCATCTGAAAGGGTACTTTGTAGAATCTTACTTGATATATTATTTTTCTTACCAAAGTATGACTGACATTGCTGTTTACCTTTTTCTTCATCTTCTTTATTTTATTTTTATGTTTTTTTTAATTCTTGTTATGCTTAGCATACATAGCATACATGATGTAACCTGTATTATTATTATGCTCTGTGTTTGTATAACTTGATGTTGAGCTTTTTTTTCCGGCCTCCGCTGAAAATGGACCTGGTCCAGTCGGAATTTCCCGGTTAACAAATGTAAAATAAATAAATAAAATAAAATATGATGTACTTTTAACAGAGGTGTGATCACTTTTGTCAGCATTTGTAGTCATGTGTTCATACTTGTATCCCAACAATGACTTATACCTACTTCCCCACTCTTTTATGACTGTTTTACTAACTTTGGCCATCATCTTGGCATCATACCCATTATCCTTGAATAAAGCTGTAATAAATGCCACTTCCTCTAACATATCAGCATACATAGAGGTCATTCTTATGGCATGTATACTTTGCCCTTTATAGATATTGATAACTTTGTTCCTTGGATGGTTACTGGTGAATTCTAGGTAGCTATTGGAGAATGTGTTTTTCCTGTATATTCTTGATTTAAAGCCAGTTTCTCCTTTGGAAACATAAGTGTCTAGATATGGGATACCTTGATGGTTACTGGATAATGTGAATTTTAAATAGTTACTACTCTGATTTAAATACTCAAGAAACTGATCCAGTAATGTTACACTACCATCCCATAAAATGTAAATGTCATCCAGGTATCGAGAATAGTATTTAATGTATTTCATATATTCACTTCTAAACACCTTAGTTTCCTCCCAGTCTAGCATAATCAGGTTGGCGTATATGGGAGCAAATGCTGCTCCCATGGCTACACCTCTGGTTTGCCTGAAAAATTCACCCTCATATTGTATGTAATTATGTTCTAATACCAGTGACATCATATCCAATAATAAACAAGCTTTGTCCCATTCAATATCTGCATATGTGTGTATACTATTGGCAAATACTTCTAATCCTTCTACTTTGGAAATACATGAAAATAAATCTATGACGTCTATAGTAACAAACAAAATTCTTCCTTCCAAATATTGATGGGATAATTTTTCAAAAATTTCCAAGAATCTTTAACCATGTGCGGAATTTTTTCATAAATATGTTTTAAATAGACGTCAATAACAGAACCCATGGGAAAAGTTTTTGATTTACTACCTGAGATGATTGGCCTAAATGGAGGGTTCTCAATGTCCTTATGGACCTTGGGAATCCCTACTATTGATGCTAACTTAAGATGTTCTACCTTAATAAAATTATATGTATCCACCGTAATTCTATTATCTATCAAAAATTCTTCCAAGTGCAAGTCTAGCCTTCTGTAAGCAATATTAATTTAATTAAGAGAAACAATCTCATAATTTCCTGACATGTGTAGTAAATCATGCAATCTGGAAGTATAAGCAATTCTATTGTATATGACAATGCCACCCCCTTTGTCGGGTTTCATAATCCTAATATTTCTGTCTTTTCTCAGTTCTTGAAGGACCCTATATTCTTCCAGTGATAGATTGAAGTTGGTCCTTTTACCACATATGTGGTTCTGTAACTTATATATCTGTTGTGTGACAGACTTGTCATATATTGAGATGTTGGGATGCATGGGGGGCACAAATGTGCTCTTCTTTTTCAAACTTTTAAATATTGTATCTTTTTTGTTACATTTAGAGTTTTCAGAGAAATCCTTAAACATAATACTCAAATTGAGTTTTCTGATATATCTCTTAATCTCACTGATACAATCCACAAGTCTAAATTTTGTAGTAGGGATGAATTGCATCCCTTTAGAAAATAGATCAAAGTGAAAAGTATTTAATGAAAACTCTGTGTAATTGTAGATGTTAAATTTTTTATAACTATAAACTACACCTTCTTTTTCAGTACTCTCACTTATATAATTGACAGTGTTGTCATCTAACGTCAGTGTCTCATTTCCCCCCTCATTTAGTCTCTCTTGTCCATTGAGTACTGATAGTACCCCTGGTTCTCCTGATAGTTTTGCCTTCTCCAATTCCCCCCCATTTCCAATCTCTTTGTCTCCCTCTGTTGTCTGCTTGAAAAAAATGGGCTTTATTTTCCTTACGATATATATTTTGGGAATTGGTGTTGTCAGAAACCTCAAAAAAGGTATTCTTAGAATTCCTATTGTCACCTTTAATTTTATCCCAAAAGTAAGCTCTACCCTTCTTGTATTGATCCATATCTCTGCAGAATTTTTTATTCTTACGAATGTGTGCTTTTTTGATAGTATTGTCAGCCATATTAATTTGTTTTGCATATAGTTTTTCCCATTGCGGGAACAGTAAATCATTTCTAATCGTCTCATTCAACTCTTCCACTTCCTGCATAAGTTTAACCAATTTTTCATTATTGAACTTAATTAACATTTACATATATTTCATACCACATTGATCAAAGAATAAATTAAATTGCTTTATAATGTTGTCAGTTATTTCAATCCCCATAGGGTACTTAAAGAATCTAAGTCCCATAGGAACTATATTAGTTTCCATACATTTTGTCAGATAGGCATTGTCCAATTTTATATTATTTATAATTTTCTCATATCAGACTTTGAAAAGAAAAGAAACAGCTGCAGTGAAGATTCTATTTTCCCATCTCTGGCACACAATGGCATCTCATCTAGGTCAGCTGACTCTGGCATAACATACATTCAGAATTCTCTTTAAAAAAAAAAACATGTACATTTGGTCAGCCAGAAAAAAAAAAACTTTCTCTGACATTCAAACATCTTGCATAAATCAGAGTGATAATCAAAAGACATACACATATTTACAAAATTATAGCTGGTCATGTTGGCATATGTAACATAGGGTAATTTACAATTATTTCCAAAACTTCAACCAGTCATGCTAGCACAGATAACAATATATGATATCCTCAAGGACTTCATAAAATTTCTAATAAAAACATTAATAAAAGTAAAGGGCAATCATGGCCACATTGCCTCGGCTAACATTAGCTAACAATGGGTGTGGGGCATGCTTGTGAAGCACATGTAATGCACACACCCAAGGAAAGTGGGAGATAGGAAAGAAAATGTGGTGCATGGGTGTAGAAAAGGGGCACACAAGAGAGATGTTGGAATAGAAAAATCTGAGGGAAAGTTAGAGGGGCATGGACATTTTTTTTGGAATAGGTCCTATTTTTTATTTTTCTTTTAAGAACAGAAGGAAAGGTAAAGATGGGGAAAGAGGAGGAGAAGACCATCAGAGCAGGTGTACCCAAAGAAGAAATATCACAACACATGACACACAAAGGTTGGAAAAAAGCAGTAAGGACAGGTAAGTTACACAGAGAGCACACCACACAACATGGACAATGGAAAACATTGTCAAACAGGTTAGGGATGCATACCAGCCACTGTGAAATGCAGAAAAATATATCTTCTTATGCACTATTATGTTATAACATATTGCAAACTGTGTGTCAGTCATACCTGGATGTGGATGAGCCATGGTAGATGTGTGTTGAAAGGTAATAAATAAGGATCACAACACGCATTGGATAAATAAACACATATCCAATTGGTCTTTCAGCAGTATAAGTGTAAGACAAGCAATATCATAGATGAGCAACTGCAGATCTAAAGATGCTAGATAATACCAGCAGAGGACAGAATTAAACATTTGACCATGCATGTGAAAGACAAACAACCGAGCACAGTGCCAAACAGCAGCACTGCAGCAAAGCAGTAAAATGTCTGCTAAATACACAAGTAGGTGTACAAACCCAAACAAATGTGTAATGGAAAGCATATAAGTCATACACATATGTCAAGTCTAAGGCAGTACACAAGTATAAGTGTGTATGTATGACTGTCAGTGGCCTAAATGGAATGTACATGAAAGCAAAGTCAATACACATACACACACCAATGACATGTAAGAATATTTGCAAAAATATCTAGTACTACAGCTTAAAAATATAACAGGGTGTGCACATGGATTTCAACAATGTACACTGGTTAACACACCAGGATAACAACAACAATGATGTATTACAAGCAGCAGCCAGTGACTTATGTACAGATATCCTGCATCTGTATAATGGCCATAAGGGTGGCACATGTTCACCATGTCAACAATGTAATTCATGTAAAATGAAATTCTATAGCACAGCAGAAATCAGTCCAAACACAAGCAGAAAAAATGATCCAATAATAATCCAAACTGTTTAATGAAGCGCTTTTCTTTATAGTGAATACAGTAATTTCTTCAGATAACATTAAATTCAAGCATCCACATTTAAATAACATATTCAAAAACCATGTGACAACAGTAAACCAACCAGCAGAGTGGGTACTCAACAATACTTTGCAATTAAATTTCCTACTATGTAAAATTAAAGAGATACTATGAATAAAAACTTTCCTGTCATATACTTCAATAAAAAGACATGTAAAGCAACTTATAACAACACATAATAGCATGCTGACCCAATTGCTGATGTATTTGGACTACTATTATATAGATAAAAATACACTAACATATACCTATAGTTCTAATAAACATATATCAAATAGTTATATAATATTTTACCTGTTTAAACTTTTAAGTTTCAACAGGCACAAAATGTTGCATGCTTCATTTAGTCCTGGGTTATGAAATACAATGTAATTCATGACAATGGTCAATAACTGCAACAAAGGCAAACATATCTGAAAAATATAATACCTAAATATGAAGGTGGAAGTGTGGTGGACAACATGGGCCCACTTCAGGGAAAAGCAGAACAACAAGGTAAGTTTACACATTGCAAATGCAACTTTACAACCCAAAATATATTCAAGCAAATGGCAGATTTATGTCACATGGCCAGATTGATTGGTGATGCCCACAGAAATGGGCATGTATAAATCATACATACAGTGTAATGTGCAATCATGTAACATCAACAGGCATAGGTAAGGAAGTTAAGAATTTCAGTCACATACACATATCATGCCATGCCAATGTTGAATAAACAACTGCAGTTGTATGTCATGTACCCTGCTCATTAATGAGAGCATCATTGCAGCACATTAACAATAAGTCAGTGAATGATCACATGTCAAAGGTACAACTGTGTGTCAGTGTGGATCTGACTATGTGCACACATGTACTATCTTCAATTAATGTGTACAGCTATTGGCAGAAGGTGTGAATTTACGTGAATAAGTAATGGAAGTAGAGATGCAACATACAGTAAACACAGTGTAATGTACTGTTACAGAATAAATTATCTGTACCATTGTGTATACATTAATGCTATATTGACATTCTGCTACACTGACATTCAATGCAGGCAGAAAAGCAGGACTACCCATAGCTGTGGCATGTCTATACATGACCCCACATGGCATCATTATTGCCAATGCATGGCACTCAACAACACATCCTGCCAGTGGGACAGAATGACAACTGTCATCTAAAACACATGGGAAATGACATGTCTTTCTGTTGCAGATATATGATATGGCAATAAACAAATCCGAATCATAACACAGTGGTAGTGTTGGACTATGGACAGTATCTATTGTCTGTCAGTTGTCCTCAGTAAAATACATGTTTACAGGCTAATTGCTACAACACTAGCTGCAGGTTAACTGCCACAGTGCATGGACAGCTGATTGTGGGAGGAAAGTGTAATGGGTTAATGTGTGTCATGCATACACTGAAAAATAATTAAATGTCACATGATGATAACACATAAGTATGGCACCTACATGGTATTCATGCATAAGAGTACATATACATTCTAATCAAGCATATGGAAATCAGCATGTTAGCAGCAGAACACAACTGGAGCACATAGACAATGCTTAGGAACCTGAGGGACCAGGATGATGGGGTTGAACCTAATGAATGATCTCCTGGGCTATCTCCCTAAGTGACTCACCCATAGCCCATGCCAAATCCCTGAAGAAGTTCCCAATTATTTGCATCATCTGTGTTTGAAACACATCTGTCACAACTTCCTGGATCTCCTCCTGATAATCTCCACTGTTTCCACTCCTGGCTTCATCTCCTCCAGGTTGCAGCAGGCATGATGGCTCTGGTAGGTGCAGGTCCAACTTCCTCGTTATTGTCATCACCATCATTACCATCATCTGAGGACTCTGACAGTGGTCTGGCATATGATCATTGTCTGCATTTGATTGGCAAATGTCCATAGGTCCTATGCTCTGTCAAGATGAATTGCAAAACATGACAGAAACAAAAAGCAAATCTATCACGCAGCACATTCCCATGAAGATCATAACTGATCTTAATATGAAACTGATGTGCATGTTTGCAAATTAACATATTTGATTAATTTCCAATCTACTTGTGAGTTCTGTAAATGCAAATATGGGACTGAAGGTGTAGCAGCATACATCAAACTTCTTATCTAAAACACAGTTCAGTTTTAAATGGTGAAAACTTTAGCAAGTATCAGAATTATAAGCAATACAATTGTTGCTAGTGATTGGCTCCTAATGCACACAACACCTTCCCTATGTCACTTTATCTATATTTATGGACTTGTCCAATAACAGAAAATGTCAGGGATAATGTAACCATCACCAATGTGAGCAGTTCAATCAAGGCTGTGCAATGGCATACATAACACAGATTATCAGTGGAAATCATGACATCACCTGAACATTTGAATATTGGCCAGCATGAAGCATGGCAGGCATACACAAAGCAAGCACATGTAACACATCCTGGCATTTGAATGGAATCATGCTCGACACTGCTTCATGCCCTATTAACATAACTGAAATTTGACATAATAAAAGCTTGTAAATGTCATCCCAACATTATTATTGGGACCCACACTGTTTAATAATGTCTCCCTCAGTAAAATATTTATCTGAGTGCATGGCTGTATGTCACTATTCCCTTTTTCTCTTTGTGTGTTCCCTGACCAGTTATGTATGTGAATGAATGTAAATGTCAAGTTCTTCTGAAAATCCCCCCCCCCCCAACTTCCTCTGATAATCCAAAGAAAATACTGTATACCACAAACCCCCAACCATTACCAGGAAACAGGTCTTCAATACACTTTCCAAGGCCAAAAATGCTGCCCCAATCACATCCAAGGATGCTTACTAAAGAACATGAAACATGAGCGCTCTGTTATACTTGAATCACTTTTCATCTGGAGCCTACATCAGGTTTTGCCTCGACCTGGCCAAGACATTTGATACAATACCCCACTTAGGCATTGTAAACTAGCTCACTCAATTAGGTATAAACCCTTTTATCACCCATTGGATAGCCAGCTGGCTCTCTGATAGGACCCCAGAGGTCAAAATAGGAGAAGTCACATCCAATAAGAGGCCAGTCACTAGCAAAGTCCCCCCAGCGTTTGGTACTGGGCCCACTCCTTTTTGACTTCCATTTCTCTGAAGTGGAAGCAAACACTGAGGGTTTATGTCTGACTATGTTTGCTGATGATTGTAAGCTGGCGGTTATCATCAACTCTCCTGCAGACACAAGCATTCTTCAGGAAGAGTATTTCTGACTAAGAAATGGTGCCAAAACCATGGTCTTAAACTCAATGCTAAGAAATGCCTAATTATACCCTTTGGGAAGTCAACCATCCTCGCTAATTACCATGTTAATAATACACCCCTAAGAACTGACCCAGAAATCAGGGATCTGGGTATGCACCACCATATGGCCATGAGGTGAGGAAATCCTTTTATGTTGTGCAACTTATATGTAAGAGGATGGCATCTTGGTCCAAAGAGGTCATTATCTGACTGCACTCTGCTCTCATCAGACTAATCATAGAGTAACATGCTCTCTTTGCTATGTACCTGGCCAGACATATGCTGCAACTGGAGCAATCTGAGAGGTTCCTTACAAAATGAATACAAAACATAACAAATCTGCCTTACACAGCTTGCCTTAAAGCCCTTTCTCTCTACTCAGTCTCATATAGATTGCTGATGGCTGATCTATGCCTGGCTTACAAGGTATCTGCAAACCCCACACTTATGAAGCTCCTGCAGATTCATAAATCAAACAGTACCAGAAACAGAAGGTCTAAGGACCTGAATTTTGCACATGACTTAAATAGAACATGCTGGAGAGACAGATATGTGTCCCAGAGACTGCACCTCTTATAAACAGGCTACAAATGCATGTAAAGCTGATTTCGTCTGTTACCCAATTTAAGCACAACCTAGACCACTGGATGGGGAATAGAAAATGTACATTGGGCCTGGTACCCATGTCACTTATGGACAAAGGTAGCTTTTAAATGTGCCTGGCCCTCAATGTCCTATTTGGATACAGGATGTCATTATTATTTTGAGAAAACTTGGCTAGGCTTAGAAATGCCCCATGTAATGAGTCAAATGAACAGCCACAAACTGATATTGTTAAAATGAAGACAAAGTGAGATGACAATATTATGTAAGGTAGGCAAGCCATTTGACATATACCTGAGCCAGGTAGCATGGTAATTGTGTGAACCCACATCAATGTAATGAATGGAACAGTAACAAATACTTATAATGATCAATCACTACAGCCTGTGACACATGAGAATCTACTATATGTTTCACTAACAGTATTGCACCTGTACAACTGTATGAATTACCTACCTGCAATTAGTAGCAATTGGTAGCCTGTAAAATGCAAACATCCCAATGATACTTGCTAATTATGAAATCTTGCAACAAAATACCTATCTACAGAAGTATCCACACACACATGATACAAGGATGTTTCAACAAAAACGCACATGTTGTAGGCAGATGCCATGCCAGTGCTGATGCCACCCAGTCTGCTGACAACAGTGTGAACACTGACACAGTAGACAACCATTCAATCTGTGAATAGGAACTCCTTACCTGTGTCTAAGAGGTCTATACCCTTCCTCTCATCTTTCAAAACTACTCTGAAAGACACTCTGTTCTTGCTCAAAACCAGGATAAACTATATTCCTAAATGTGAAAAAAGTACCTTTTTATTCGTAATACCTCCTTACTCTCCCTTCTTCACTTACTTCCTTACTGCTATCTAAATCTCTTCATAGACTTGCTCTCTAAATATACCATAAACCTGTTTTTGAAAAAAAAAAAAAAGAGAGAAGAGCAACTATGAATGATGTAGTCCTCAAATAACACGGATATACAGTGCTCATAATGGGTTCTAGACAATCTTCTTCTGAGAAACCTCAGATAATAACCATACATATTTTTCAGGGTTACATGCAGGATTTACCATCTTTGAACACAGATTATAGGACATGAGATTCAAACCTGTAAATAAAATGTACATCCAGACTCTAACCTTGACACCTACCTGCCCAGCTACTCCATCTTGATCGAAAGTGAATGTTGTGAATGCAATGAAAAGACTTTGGTGTTATGACATCACCTGAATAGGGGATTGTCTACTAATACTGATCATGGCTTAAGATTTCAAAAACTGAACACATGTTGGGCATATAGGTAAATACTTAGCAAGGATGATTTCATGCCAGCTCTGTGGTTACAAGCATTAACAGCAATGAAAAACCTTAATTCCTCAGATTGTGGGACAGTGTCACGTATCATAGAGCTTCTGTTAACAGAAACATGAAAAGGTGCTGTACATCAGGGACACAGTAAGATAAGCAGGAAGACTACATTTAAAGATATTTCTTGGCAAGGTTCACATCACAAAGCAAATGCATACATCACTGCATCTCTGTGTTCTACATATCAGCTGTAACTCTGCCTATCTTATTCACTCAAAAGATAAGGATGATGTGGTTGTTGAAGTGAATTTAACAATGAATGACAAAACAACACTTGATAGCATTTGAAAATAATAACATATTGTACAAAACTTTGCCAGGCATATAACAGTCAGTAGCAAGCTTTACTAGCCCTGCACATAAAGAGCACCTAACAGACCATTACAGATTATGAGCATATGAATAGGAATTCGATGAATAACTGAGTTGTTAATAAACATGCACAAAATAAACATTAATATCAATAAGCAATTATATAGAGAAGAATATTCAACTACGTGTGAAATAAACCAAGATAACAATTTAATGATATGCTTCATGTGGATTTGAATTCACAGCATGCGAAAATATAGGCATGTTGGCATAGGATCATAGGATCACAGGAAGTTAGTAGGCTATTGGCCCTGAGACCCCTATAAGCCTAGCCAAGAGTTTAGTCTATGTTTAGACAAGTTAGCACCTAGAGCCCCTGTCCAGCAGGGACACAGGTGGAATCCCAGGAGTGTATTTTCTGTTTCCCATCTAGTTATCCAGGTTGCCCTTAAAAAATAAATAATGAGATACTCTGCTTGATGTGGAGAGGGAGTTTATTTCACAGATAGGGGAGTCTGTGGGACACAAATCTGTCCTGCCAACAAGTCCTATTGATATCACAGACTAGGCTGAGGTTGCATGTAAGGTTTGTCGAGTGGAGCTTGAGTTGTGGATATGCAGCAGTCCCATCAAGGCAGAGTCTGAGATTGCTTTGTATGCCAGACAGAGGTCACCTCTGAGGAGTATGTGTGAAACTGAGTAGAGAGACAGGACTTTTAGCCTATCTGTGTAGGGTTGGTGTTTGAGGCCCTGGATTCTCCTGATGAGGAACCTCTGTGGTCTGTCCAGCTGCTGCATGTGCTTTGCAAGATACATACCAAAGGGGTGTTGTACTCAATAATTGTCCTTATAAGGGAAGATTACAGGGATCTTATGACCTCTTTGTCCCTGGATGAGATACCCTTACTTATGAGGTGGGCCATGTAGAGAGCTTTCCGTACAATGGAAGCAACATGGTGATCAGAATTCAGGTTGCTTTCAACCTGGGTGTCCAAATCCTTCACTACTGATTGTGTACTTAGGACATTGTTATTAATGTGATAATATGTGGGGTTGTCACTCTCCCCAAAGGGATGATGATGATAATTTTTTTGGCATTCAGCTTGAGGCCATGTTTCTGGCACCAGTCATTTGCTTGGGTGAGACTGTCTTGGCGGACATCCGCATCACTTGGGGAATTGATGACTGTACCCAGTTTGCAGTCATCTGTAAACTTGGTCAGCCATAGCCCAATGGTTTGGCCTGCACCTCAGATAAGTATATCCCGAATAACAGAGGCCCCAAGACTGATCCCTGGGGTATGCCCTCATTACGGGTCTACTGCTTAAGGTGGCTTTCCCTATGTTGACTAAGGGGGTTCTACTAGTTAGCCAGTTTGCTACCCATCTGGTAACATATGAATTGATGCCTAGTTGAGGGAGTTTATCTACCATGCCTGAGTGGGGAATAGTGTTGAAGGCTTTGGCTAGGTCAAGGTAGGTGGTATGCACCATCTTCCCCTCATCCATGGCTCTGGCAACTGTCTCAAAGAAGTCAACCAGATTTAACAGACATGACCTCCCCTCGACAAAGCCAAACTGTGTGGGGTCAAGTGTTTGGAGGTTGCCAATGTCCCTGTTAATGAGGTCCATGATAATCCATTCCATGGCCTTGCAGATCAGGCTAGTTAGGCTGATGGGTCTATAATTTCCTGGATCGGTGGACGTTCCACCTTTGTGTAAAGGAATGACAGTGGTTGACCTCCACTCAGCTTGGAATAAGCCAGTACCCAGGCTTTGGTTGAATAGGGTGCCTAATGGTGCTGCATGTTCATGCCTGAGTTCATGTAGGATGCAGCCTGGGATGTTATCGGGTCCCATGAAGGCTGTATTTTTTTCCTTTGAGAGGGCAGTGATGACTTGTTCCCTAGAGATAAAGGGTGTGGGGGGGCAAGTACTGGGGATGTCCTGATTTACTGATGGAGGGACAGAGGGGAGAACTTTTTGTTGAATCTGTCAACCAGTAGATTGGCTATATCTATATTTGTGTATGTTGTGTCCTTGACCACCAGTTCTGAAAAGATCTGTGTGCTTCCTTTGAGATTGCAGACATATGTAAAGAAGGCCCTATGATTGTTTCTACCAGATGTGGCCAATTTGGACTCGAAGCTGGCTTTAGAGAATTTCACTAGTGCTCTTATTTGCTTGTTCAGGCTAACAAGAGATTGCTTCCAGTTGTTGTCTTACTCCTTCTTGGTGCTGGCCGGCAATTTTTTCCTTTTGTTATATGGCTTATTTATTGCACATGTCCACTAGAGAGGTTTACTCTTCCTTGCGGAGGATGATTTTTGTCCTGGCAGGTATTCCTGATTCCATGCATCTATGTAATTGCTTGTATAGTACTTTTGTACAGATTTGGACATTGATGCCCATTCCTATATTGGGGGAGGGGGCTGTGAAGCTATTTATATCATCCCTCAGGAGGTTGCAATCAGCTTTGGAGAAGTTTTTTTTGTTTGACTCTAGATAGAGGGGGTCAGAGGAGATGGTGACTTTGAAAGTGACCGCTTTATGATCAGATCTTACCAGGGATGATGATATCATAGGGGTGCTGCAGTGGTTACTCATGTTGGTTAATACCAAGTCCAAGATACTATCTCCTCTTGTGGGGGTATCAACTAGGTGTTCCAAGGCATTTGCATTGATAAAATCGAGGAATCTCTGGGCATTTGTGTCCTGGCATGAGTAGTTTTTCCAATCTATGGTTGGGTAATTAAAGTCACTCAGGATCAGGGAAAGGGTTAAATTCTGATAGATATGAAGAGGTCCAGATAGGTGGAGTGGGCATCTTGAGTCAAATTTGGGGGCCTGTAGCTAGCTATAATTTGAATAGGGGTCTTGTCAACGGTTAACTGCACCTGGAGTGTCTCCTGTGTGTCATACTGTTTGACCAGCCTGGAAGTGTGTGTGTCTTTAATATATATTGAAACTACACCTCCTTTGCTCTGTGGTCCTTTGGCTTTGCTGCCCACATTTTGGGGTCTGAATGTATGATAGGATGAGTAACCAGGTAAGGCTGGGGAGCTCTACGCAGCTTTGAACCAGGTTTCTGTTACTGCACAAATGTCAGCATCTTCCAGGATTAAGAATGCTTACCATGAGTGCAGTTTCATGTTTAGACTCCTACCGTTCAGCAGCATGACCTTTAATTTGCGTTTTGTTGAGATTTTTATGTTGGTAGTATTGACCTCATGACTCTTCCTAAAAAAGCACCATGGGGATGGCAAGGGTCTTTGCCAGAAGCCTGAAGCCCAAGTGAGACAGATGCAGGCCATCTCTAGCAAAGCATCATGGTCTGTCGATCATATCTTCCCAGGCTGTTAGGAACTGGATCCTCCTGGCATGACACCAGAAACTAAGCCATTTGTTAAAGTCAATAATTTTCTGTTTGTATTGAGGCATCTGGATGATGGTAGAATGCTGCTTAAAGCTAGGGTCATACCTGCCTGAGACACATATTCAGTGAGCTCAACCATGTCTCTCTTCATATAGTCCAGGAAGGTACATCTCAAGTTGTTCATGCCAACATGACAGAGTCATAACAGTATCTGTTGTTGAGAGACTTCAGTGCATGTGTGATATGGTGGATTCTGGCACCTGACAAACAAATAAACATGACTTTCTCCTTATCCAGCCTGGTGAGAGGCTAATCTGTGTGTCTCACAATGGAGTCTCCTTTGACTGATACGTTGGGTTTATGGTTAGACCTTAGTGGTTGCGGGACACTGGTGTGTAGACTATGCATGGTATGTGGTGTGGGGGGTTGTGGAATTCTCATGTGTTCTTGCCTCTGACATCTCCTTTGTTTGGTTTGTTTTTTTTGAGAACCTCAGCATATGTGGGTGTGTGTTGTGTAGTTGTGGGTGGTGTTTGAGATGTAGTGATTGTGTTAACAACCTTCTCAGTGCCAGATATACTGGCTTGTGAAGGAGAGAGCCCAGACACTAGCTTCTTTATGTAATTGCATCTCTCAGAAATTGTGTTCCTAGGTGGTAGTTGTAGATGGCTGTCCGTGCAAATAAGGCAGTTGCCATACAGATGGGGAAGTCATTGGGACACAAATCTATCCTGCCAACAAGTTCTATTAATGTCACAGACCAGGTTGAGACCTTGCATGTGGGTTGCATGAGTTTAATTTAACTTACGGATTTGCAGCAACTCCATCAAGGCTGAGAATGAGATTGCTTTGTATGCCAGACACAGGTCACCTCTGAGCAGTCTGTATGAAACTGAGTAGAGGGACAGGGCTTTTAGCCTATCTGTATAGGATAGGCATTTGAGACCCTGGATTTTCCTGGTCAGGAACCTCTGTGGTCTCTCCAACTGCTGCATGTGCTTAGCAAGGTACATGCCAAAGGGGGCATTGTACTCGATAATGTATCTCAATAGGGAAGAGTACAGGGATGTTATGACTTACTTGTTCCTGGATGAAATATCCTTACTTATGAGATGGGCCATGTAGAAAGCCTTCTGTACAATGGAGGCAACGTGGTAGTCAAAAGTCAGGTTGCTATCAACCTGGGTGCCCAAGTCCCACATGACTGATTGCATGCTTAGTACATTGTTATTATTGTGATAATTAGTGGGGACACCATTTCCCCCAAAGGGGATAATGATGCATTTCTTGGCATTCAGTTTGAGGCCATGCTTCTGGCACCAGTCATTAGTTTGTTTAAGGCCCTCTTGGATGATGTTCACATCAGTAGGGGAATTTATGACAGTGCCCAGCTTGCAGTCATCTGCAAACCTGGTTAGCCACAGACCACTGGTTTTGGCTTGCACCTTAGAAAAGTATATCCCAAACAATAGAGATCCCAAGACCAATCCGTGGGGTACACCACTTGTTATGGATCTACTACTAGAGTTGGCTTCCCCTATTTTGACTGAGTAGGTTCTATAATTGAGCCAGTTACCTACCCATCTGGTAACATATGGGTTGATGCCTAGCTGAGAGAGTTTATCTATTATGCCCAATTGGGGAATAGTGTTGAAGGCTTTGGCTAGGTCAAGGTAGGCAGTGTGCACTATCTTGCCCTCATTCATGGCTTTGGTGACTGTTTCAAAGAAGACAACCAAGTTTAACAGGCATGATCTCTCTGACAAAACTAAACTGTGTGGAATCAAGCCTTTGGAGGTTTCCAATGTCCTTGTTTATAAGATCTATGATAATGCATTCCATGGCCTTGCAGATCAGGCTAATTAGGCTGATTGGCCTGTAATTGCCTGGGTCAGTGGACGCTCCACCTTTGTGCAGAGGGATGACAGTGACTGTCCTCCATTCAGCTGGGATGAGGCCAGTGCACAGGCTTTGGTTGAATAGGGTGCCTAGTGGTGCTGAAAACTCTTGCCTGAGTTCATGTAGGACACAGACAGGGATGTTCTCGGGTCCCATGGAGGTTATATTTTTTGCCTTTGAGAGGGCATTAATAACCTGCTGGTAGGGACAGGAGGGTGAAGTTTTCACTGTCTTGAATACCAGCAGGTTGACTATATCTATGGCGTTTGTGTATGTGGTAATCTTGACCAGCATTTCAGAGTAGATTTGGGAGCTACCTTTGAGACTGCAGACGTATGCAAAGAAGGCCTTGTGATTGTCCTTAGTGGATGTGGCCAATAAGGACATGAAGTTAGCCTTAGATGATTTCACCAGTGACCTTATTTGCTTGTTCAGACAAAGGAGAGATTGCTTCCAACTTGGTACCTGCTCCTTCTTGGTCCTGAACAGCAATCTTTTCCTTTTGGTATAGAGTCTGTTTATTGCTCCTGTCCACCAGACAGATTTACTCTTCCTTGAGTAAGATGATTTGGTCCTGTCAGGTATTGCTGAGTCCATGCAGCTATATAGGTGCTCATATAGTTTTTTGGTGTAGTCTTGGGCATTAGTGATTGATTCAACTGAAGGAATGGTGACTGTAAAGCTGCTTATACCTACTCTCAGTAGGTTGTAGTTAGCTTTGGAAAAATGTTTTTGTTCGACCCTGGCAAGGGGGAGGTGGGGGTCAGGGGAGACGGTGACTTTGAAAGTGATTGCTTTATGATCAGATCTTACCAAGGAGGATGACACTGTAGGGTGTGCTACGGTGGCTGTCTTAATGTCATTTCTAGAAAGGGAGGACAGTTTCTGAAACTTCTCAGTAATGGCTACAGGCATGTTTGGAAAATGTGTGTAAAAACAATTAAAATGAAATTTAGCTTTGCAGGGTAACAATACTTAAAATAGGCTATCACAAAAAAACATAAAAGCACAATAGGCAATTTGTTGTGCTGACAACTTTAGAACATGTTACCTTTATTTGTTGACACTTTTATCCAATAAAACTGTGCCCACTTACTCTTTTTGAAAACTGTATGTTGCTTATTACCCTTGTCCTGCAAGGCAAAAACTGCCATGGCCAATGGATACAAAAAAGTCGGGTGTGTAAGCTTATTGTGGCATATGCTTGTGTGATGATGGAAACGAGATAAAGCTGTTATAAGATATTAAAAAATGTATATGACAGTGAATGTGATTATATTCATAGCAGAATATTTTAACTGCAGTCTAACAGAATTTTGGAAAAATAATTCAGGATATAAGAATTTGTTGTGTTATGCTGAGATTGGGGAAGTTAAGGTTAGGTAAAATAAATAGTTTAGTTATAGAAGGGGAAGAAGCACAAAGTAATTTGATTATGTTTTCTTATTAAATGGGTTACAGGAAGTAAAATCAGGAAAATGGAAAGTGTTTTTTGATTATATGGCAATATGAGCTCATAAAATAATGAAAAGGGATTAAGAAATTGAAAGGCAACATAGCAGATTCAGATATAATGAAATAAGAAATAAGCAAGTTGTGACAGGATCATAAAAATACCAAGCCATTTTATAGAAGTTGGGCAGAACAGTAGCTGATATTTAAGCAGAAATATAGAAAGATGCTTATGACGGTATTGAAGTATGCAATAGAATTAAAAAAATATACAGAAGGATGCAATGGAATTAAAAAAATATACAGAAGGATGCAATGGAATTAAGGAATTATTGGGAGTGAAGAGAGAGAAATAAGAAAAGGACTTCATGTATGGGAAAAGGTGCTTGGTTAAAAGAAAAAAATCGAAAATATGGCAACTTTGTTAGATGGAAATATAAAATGCAGAAGAAAAAATGGAAAATATGAAAACTAAAAATGGAAAAATAGTTAAGCGTTAGGAAGGCATTTTTTAACTAGTGGAAAAGTACATGAAGAAAATGCATGAAGGAGAAAAAGAAGGAAATGTCAGGTGACACAAGTAACAGATGAAGAAAATACATAGAGAAGGAGATAGCAGTGGAGGTGATAGACAAAATATTAAAGAAAGTATATTGCCAGACCCAGATGTCACATAGTATGATAGAAAGAGGAAAAACAATTATTTCTGAATGTACTAAATGAATGGTTAACAGAGATGATAGAATGTGAAGATGTATGTGAGGATGCTATAAAATATATTTTTAAGAGAAAAGGAGGCAGAGAAGCTGTAATGAACTGAACGCCTATTATGTTACAGAATGCAGATTATAAATTTCTTATGAAGATTATACAAGTGAGGTTATCCAAGGTAAGGGAAAGAGTTGTATTTAATAGAATATTTGGGATTCAGGAAAAACTAAAGATATGCAGTTGATAATAAAAGCAGTAGATGATTGTATAATAAGAGATGGAGGGTGAGAAGGTTATAGTAGTTGTAGAAAAAGCATTTGACAGTGTAAAGCAAGAGAAAACGTGAGTTATATTAAGAAGTCTTAATCTGAGTGATAAAGAACTATGAGTTTTTAAGGCATTACATGAAGATATATGGAGTAGTATGATACTCAATAGATGGATAGGAAAAAAAACTAAAAGTGCAGAAAGGGGTAAAGCAATGGAGTTCAATAAGTGGAGTATTACTTAGTTTAGTAATGAAAGTGTAGTATTTGAAAGCAGTAGGAAAGCAATTAAAGCAAGGGGAGAGATGGTGGAAGGAGTAAAGGCAGTGCAGTTTATGATATATCATGAAGATATGTAGTTATAATGAAGACTAAAGGAATGATGAAAGAAAGCATTTGGATACTAAAAATGTGTTAATGGTGACTATTTAAGTTATGTAAGGAGAAAAGCAAGGGGTTTGGTGGCATGACAAAACTATATATGCGGACAGGGTAAAGTTTACTTATCAGGAGAGACTGTATGTGTGAAGTTTGATCAGTAAGAAAAAAGAATGAAGCAGTGGGAAGAAGTTTTTAGAGGAAGTAAGAAGCAACATTGTAATATGAAAAGTTTTTAACATGTCTTTAAAAAAGTGTATATGATTCAGGTGTACATGTTAGAGAAGTTGAGTTATGTTAGGTGTATGCCTTTTCAGCAAGTAAAGAAAATTAATTAGTGATAATATTTAGGGTTATATGGGCTTCAAATTCAGTCAAGATAGAGGTGCTACACTGTAACAGAAAAGGAGAAGAGTTGAGGTTAATCAATATATTGGGAATTTTGGAATCTTCAGATTTGTATTGGATACTAATGACAATAATCCAGGGGAAGAGAGACATTTTATGCAAAATTTTAAAGTATAAAACCCAATGGTTAAGTATTCAAGAAAAATCAAGGTACTCATTGCAAATAAATAGATGAGTATATACACAAAAACAGAGTTTTTGCAGATTGTATAAAATTGAATTTATTACTGCTTGGTAGTAACTTGATTAAAGTGTAACTATCATTCTAAGTCTTTTGGATTAAGCACTTGGGCTTCACACCAGTTGTTTTACATTAAGAAGGTTTGTGGTCTGCACTGTAGTGGCAGAACAGGTAGCTTACATCCTTCTAAGTTGGGAACTGCTGATTGAGGGCTCAGTGTCTGTTATTCTAAAAGTGTATTAATTCTGGTTTAAGCACTTGGGCTTCAGGCCAGTTATTTTACATTAAAAGGGTTTGTGGTCTGCACTCTTGTGGGAGGAGAGGCTAGACTCTGCCCTTCTGAGCTGGGAATTTCTGGTTAAAGGCTTATAGTGCCTGCATATTTGAACTGTTTCTTACTGAAATTGGTACACCTTGTTTGCTGTAGCATAGACTAGATCCAGGCCTGCTGAATCTAGCTTTGTTTGTATGCTTGTTGTTTGCTTGTTATTTCCCTAAAATGCTAATTCCACCTAAAACGTGGCTTTTCAGTGCTTCTGTGGATCCCTAGTGATATCCGCATTGCTTATTGTACTTATTTCCTTGTTTCACTTGAAAGAAAGTTACTGTTTGTCGTTTTTGCATTTAAGTTACCTGTAACACATTGCATTTAAGTTACCTGGCACTTGCTCACTAAAGCAATCATATAAGTCAGCACTACAAAATTAAAAGCACTACACCCTCACAAACTCCCCTTGAGTACCTTGTTCCCCATTGGCCCTTTTTTCAATAATAAAGGAATTCCCAATACTATTCTAGCATGTCCAAAGGTCAGTTGTGAATTTCCTCTCTGGTCCAGCTGGTGAATCTGGGAATCTTGAGGCAATGTTACAACTGCCTCATGTACACAGACAACCCTCTCTTCCTCCCAACAAATTCCAACACATGTGAGAGATGCAACCATATAGCCATACTGGAGGCTAAGCTCTCTCAACTCAGTACTGGTGAAACCAGTCAGGAGGAGAAGGAAACCACATTCACTACAATTCCAGTCTCACATAGACCTACCACGACAGCAAACCAAATACATAAACACACAAAAACATACTTGGAGGCTCTAAATAAAAATCTGCCTAAGCAGCAGAGACCTCCAAAGCAGACAACCAAGCAACTTCTACCCCAAAACAAAACATGTGCAACACATAGCTCACAAAGCCAGTGTGTCGAACAGTCACAGCCCTTAAGGCTAAACAACACACCTGATACACTTGTAATAGGTGACTCTATCGTCAGGCACACTGACGTCCCGCTCACCAGGCTGAACAAGGAGAAGGTCACGGTGAGCTGCCTGTTGGGCTCTAGGATCTGCCACATAACTCAATCACTCAGGTCACTCAAAGCCAAGTACAAATATGACTCAGTCATTGTCCATGCTGGTGTGAATGACCTGAGACGTACCTCCCTGGACTACATGAAAAGAGACATAGAGGAGCTCTCTGAGCATGTAGCCCAGGCCGGTATAACCCTGACCTTGAGTAGCATCTTACCATCACCAAGAATAATGCCACAATATGAATACAAGATGATCAATTTCAACAATTGGCTTAATTATTGGTGTCATTCAAAGGGGATCCAATGCCTGTCAGCCTGGGATGACATGCTCGACAAGCCACGATGCTTCGCTAGGGACGGCTTGCACCTGTCACCCCTGGGCTTTCGGATATTGGCAAAGGCTCTTGCTACCCCCATAGTGCCTTTTTTAGGCAAGGCTCAAAAGACAAACCCACCTCCATAGGTATCACAAGGGATAAGAAACTAAGAGTAATGCTACTCAATGCCAGAAGTCTAAATCTCAAGATGCACGCACTCAAAGCTCTCCTTAGCATGGAGAACATCGATATCTGTGCAGTTACAGAAACCTGGTTCAAGGCTCCCAAGAGCACCCCAGCACTACCAGGTTATACCTCATACCATGCTTTTCGGCCCCAAAACTTGGACCGAACCACAAAAGGAGGGGGAGTATCAATATTCGTCAAAGATACCCACACTTCCAGGTTGGTGGCACAGCATGAAGCATCAGAGACTATCCATGTGCAGCTAACAGTGGGTAAAACTGCCTTCCAGTTTATAGACTGCTACAGACCACCCTCCCAAACCCAGGAACCCCACTCAGCCTTCCTGAGAACACTGGAAAATATGAAGGTCTCTCCAAACACCATTATATTGGGTGACTTCAACTACCCAAACATAGACTGGGAACATTACTCTAGCTCCAACACCCTAGCCCAAAGGTTCCTAGAATTTATAAACTCAAATGCTATGGAACAACTTGTTACCACTCCCACAAGAGGGGAAAACATACTGGACCTGATCATCACCAACATGGGGACTCTATGCTCCAGACCAGAAGTGTATCCCTCACTGGTAAGATCAGACCATAAACTAATCTTACTGGATATTCACATCCCAACTCCCCCCCCCCCCTGCCCTGAAAACCACAGTGAAAAACTTCTCTAAAGCAAATTTCACACTCCTCAAAACCGAGGTGGTATCCTTCAAATCCCCCGGGCCTGTAAAAAATACGGCCCAGACCACAGAATCCTTTATAAACGCATTCTATGAACACCTTCAGGAATGCATGGATCATGCAATCCCAAATAAAACCAAGACCCAATCTTCCAAAGGCAGACGTCCTGTCTGGTGGACCCCAGCCATAAACAAACTATACAACAGAAGGAGGAAGCTACTACATGATAGAGCAAAATCCCAAAAAGGGAAGGCATCTCTGATCAGTATTATCAAAAAATTACGGGCACTCATAAAATCGTCTAAGGCCAGCTTTGAGAGAAAAATTGCACAGGTCACTAGGGATAACCACAAGGCTTTCTTTAGTTATGTTAGGAACCTGGGTGGGAATTCCAAGATATGCTCAGAATTAGTCCAAAATGACAAAAAAATACACCAAACCCACAGACATTGCCATCATCCTAGCTGACAGGTTCAGCGCAAACTTCTCCCCCCCCCACCAAAAGGGCAAATATCTATCCCAGCAGAGTGCTGCCCCCCGTGACATCTCAGATGCTCAGGTAAGAGCTGCCCTCTCCAAAGCAAAAAACACAGCATCAATGGGACCAGACGGTGTCTCGGGCTGCATCCTACATGAACTCCAAGAAGAGCTAAACCCAAACATAAAACTACTGTTCAATCTCAGCCTTACTACAGCATATGTACCCAAAGAGTGGTGTACAGCAACAGTGGTCCCTCTCCACAAAGGTGGTGCCTCAACGGATCCTGGAAACTATCTCCCCATAACCCTGACTAGCTTGGTCTGCAAAGCTATGTAAAGGATCATCATGGACCTCATAAATAAAGATATTGGGGACCTACAGACACTGGATCCTACCCAGTTCAGCTTTGTTAAGGGCAGATCCTGCCTCTTAAACCTGGTTGATTTCTTTGAAACAGTCTCCAAGGCCATTGACGAGGGGAAGGTGGTCCACACAGCCTACCTGGACCTCGCAAAAGCCTTTGATACAATACCCCACTCGGGCATTATAGATAAGCTCATCAGCTTAAATATAAACCCCTATGTCACTAGATGGGTTGCAAACTGGCTCAAGGACAGAACCCACATGGTTAGAATTGCTGGAGCCATGTCAGACTCCAAACCAGTTACAAGTGGCATCCCACAAGGCTCAGTCCTGGGACCTCTCTTGTTCGGTATATATTTCTCAGAGGTACAGGCCAACACGGAAGGACTGTGGCTGACCAAGTTCGCAGATGACTGCAAACTGGGCACCATAATCGACTCTCCAGCCGACACAAGCATCCTCCCAAAGAGCCACATAGAAACAGACAACTGGTGCCAGAGCCATGGCCTCAAGCTAAATGCCAAAAAGTGTATAGTCATCCCCTTTGGCAAAAACAAAGTGCCCACAAATTACCACATAGGTGGTAATCTATTAAGTACAGAAGTAATTATGGACCTGGGGACCCAAGTTGATAGCAATCTCTAATTTGACAACCACGTGGCCAAAGTGGTTAGAAAAACATTTTATATAGCCCACCTAATCATGAAGGGTTTCACATCTAGATCAGGGGAGGTCATCATGCCTCTTTACTCATCCCTAATCAGGCCCATAATTGAGTACAATGCCCCTTTTGGGATGTACCTTACCAGACACCTGCAGCAACTGGAAAGACCCCAAAAGTACCTCACCAAGAGGATCAAAGGGCTCAAACAGATGCCATATGCTGCCCGGTTAAAGAATGTCCAGCTCTACTCAGTGGCATACCGCCTGTTCAGAGGCGATCTGTGCCTGACGTATAAAGCCATGTCCAACCCGGAATTAATGGACATGCTGCACCTCAGAAAATCCAAATCCCATTGAGCTATGCACTCTTGAGACTTGAACCTCAGCACTGAAATAAATAGGACATGCTGGAGGGACAGATTCATAACCCAGAGGCTCCCTTCACTCTGGAATAAAATCCCAGTCCAGGTTAGACAGAGTCCCTCATTGACTCTCTTCAAGAGGAATCTTGATGAATGGATGGGAGATCGTAGGTTTACCCTGGGTATCACTTCTGTGTCACTGTTAGACAGAGGCACAGTATACTAACCTCGAAAAAGGGCATAGCAAAATTAATTTAAAATGGGTGGCGAAAGCCAAACACACACTGGCTAGGCTTATAAATGCCCTAGGGCAGATAACCTAGTATGAACCCATGAACCTATGAAAATAGGAGCTCAAGGGCTGGAATAAAATTTTTTTAGCAGTGTAAGTACTTTATTATAACATTTTCAGTGTAATGTACTATGCAGTCGCAACACATGCTACATTTGGTATTTTGGCACTGATTGCTGATATAAACTTTTTAAATTATATGTTTATACAATACTAATAAAGCAGCCTTGTGCTGGACAGTCAGTGCTTGTATTCACTTATCAATATCTTGCCAATGTTAAGCATATAAATCCAAATATCATCATCAGATATTCTTTCTGTTCCTAAGTGCATGTTTGATTTAACATTGCTCATTAACCAAAAACAGTTAAACATACAAATTAGGTATTTACAACCTACTTTGATATCAGAAATTACTTAGTGACCATATTGTCTTATTTTCACTATTTTAGCTGTCCTACAACTAGAACAGTAACTTCACATCTTGTTTGAGTTTATTTTATTAAAAAGATATAGAGCTTAATTTCTTTGTTCCATATCAATTTTCTCTTCAAAACCACTTTCCACTGTAGCTTCCCAAACAGCCCTTTTTACTACGGATTCTGTTTCTATTCTCTCATACTTCTCAATTCTGCATATTTAATCTGTAGTCATATTTTTCTACCTTCCTTATTAATGGTTTGTGTTTGGTTTTCAAGTCTTGTAGAGGTATATAAACATTTGTACAAACATTTCAATGCAAATAATTTTTATTATCTTGATTTATTTCCATACCTAGGATTAAGACATATTTCCCTTTACTGACTATTTGTAATATCTTTATATAAGGGTCCACTCCATGCTCTTTTATCTTTATACTGTAAAAAGAAATTGAATCTAAAATAATAGTATATGTTACCAGGACTAAAATTAAAAAAGTTCCCCCTGACCAGATTCCCTAAGTGGTTTAATGATATCTATTATTACAAATATATGCTGATACATTGTAGTTGGATGACCTTAGGTTTACTTAATTGAATGATGTGAAAAAATGATACATGAAATTTTATAGAGTCTAGAAACTAACAAGGTCAAAATATTTCTTTGTGAAATCCTTCCATCAAAAAATTGATTGACTATTTACATGCCAAGGCTCATTTGTTTAAGTTTTGTTTCAGACAGTTGCATAGTATATATATTCAGTAGACCTAGGAACATATTGGGAAGATTTGTTACCTGATGACAGAATGTTAACTATAGTGTTCCTACATCTTAGTTTCTTTGATTCAAATTTGTAGGTAATAAGTGTAAACTACATTTAAACACTTTTTAGGAATAAATCTTACTAAAAAAGATCATGGACTTGATTGTACTGTAACAAGTTGTTTTTGTAATACTCCCAGTGCCAGAAATAAGATTAATAGGCTACTCAGTGCAAGTCACAGTAATGATCTATCTGTTATAAGGCCTGGGATTCATTATTATTGTTCATTCCTACACTTACTAAATACAAATGCTTGAGTAGCAATAAAAATGGAGGAGGTCTTCTTCTCTTAATTTATGATTATGTACGTACTCATCTGCTTGTTGTTAATACTGATTTAGAGACCTTGGTAGTGGATCTTAAGGGTAATGGTATTAATAAGAATATCAGAATTATATTAACATATGCAACATCTGCTATGGATTGTGGTACTCAATCAGAATAAATAGCATATCTACTAGGTACTTTATTAATAGAAATTAATTCTGCTTGGAGATCTGAACTATCCTAAAATTAACCGGAACATTTATTCTTCAAAATTATAATTTTACAATATTATATTAATGAATGGATTGTCTCAACTTTTAAGTTGTATGTCAGCCTACCTGGGATAACAGCATACTTGATCTTATTATAACTAATGATAGAAACTCAATTCATAGCATTTAATTTTTGCTCCCTTTGAGCAACTCATAGTATAATGTATTAGATATTGAGGTTTTTTCATGGAGAACTATTATATCTCATACCATGAAGACCGATGACTACAGATTTCCTGATTACAATAAAATAGTTAACTCACTTACTAGTATTAATTGGCATGATGTGACACATATTGACAATTATGCTGGCTACACATGTCCAAAATCCATTTTGACAAAGTTGATTAGTTAAACGTCCTTTGATTCTTCTTACAGAAAAAAAAACACTTTAGTAAAACACATTTTTGGTGGAGTTATAAATTAAACAAACAGTATTAAAAATATTCAATTTGAATGTTTCAATAGATACCCAACATTAAGAAATAAATATATCCAGAATAAGTTTAGTATAAAATTCAAATCATTCCTATATTATGAGAAACTAACAGTTCAAAACAGAATGGATGAGGAGTCTGACAATAACAAAAATTATATTCTAAAAATCCCTTAAGTTCTGTCATAGGCTAAATAATCAGATATCCAAATATCTTATAACATGGTTTCATTGCTGATCCTGTAGTAATAGGTGGCGTATTTAATAGAAATTCTGTTGAGTGTATTAATGATTGTAATATCATCTTTGATAAAGACTTATTTTTAATCCCCATGGGTAATGCCATTTTCTCAATATCTTAAAAATCTTTAATTACAAATGTTAAAAAGGATGAGTAGAAAGACATCTATGTATCTGGATGTCATTTCTGGTACATTAATTGCCAATATTTCCAATAATTAAGTTCACATACTTTACTCAATATTCAATGGTTTATTATATAATGCATGAGTTCACCTAGCTATGAACGGACTGTACATAATTCCAAACACAAAAAAATAAATAAATCTGATATTAGAAATTATAGACCTCATTACTTTGTAAATGTTTTGAAAGATGTTTAAGTTGCTATCAAGGTCTAGGATAATCAATGGATGGATGGTGATTGAATTCTTAAGTGTCATTGGTCTGAAATTCAACTAGCAGTGGATCAGAACTCCTACACTGGAAGTCACTGTTAATGAGTTATACCAGTAGTGATGTCTTTTTGGGAATAATTTACTCTTCTTCAAATTGTGTGACCATGGAGTTGGTACACATATACATTTGTGTTGTACACTTGGGCTTGGTCCTCCCGCAAAACTACTTTTTTTTCTGCCATTCTTTTAGGGAATGTAGTTTGGGAATTCCAATCTTCAGGGTATTGAAGTTCATCTGTTCACAGTAGAATCCAAAATTGGCACCTAGTTCTATTGCAGTTTATTTGTGGCAAAACATATTTACTATTGGCAGGTTTTACTTTGGCTAATTTGTTCAAATTCTATGATTGGATTGCAATTGCTTCTTATACAGGACTAACAATTGGTATTATATACATACATTTTACTAAGGCATTTCACATCTTGCCTCATTTTTTTATATATTAAACCATTCTAATTATAATTTTAATATATGTCTAATTAATTGGATTAGCAACTGGTTTACTAATCATATCCAGTGTGTTTCCATCAAAAGTATCCAGTCATATGATTTTGCCTATTCTCCTGGGGATTCATCAGGGATCATCTCTAAGTCCTTTCTGTTTAGTCTTCTCCAACAGTCCATTAAATAAAGTATTATGGGCAAACAAATACACAGATGACTATAAAGTATGGTTTATAATAACATCTAATGATTGCTCACAATGTATTACTACTCTGTTAATGACTTCTGCATCTGAACTATGAATTATGGTTTGCATTTTAATATTGACAAATGCAGTGTTTTGTTCTTTAGAAATTCACAGGAAAAATGAGCATTATTCTTAGATGAAGCACTTTGGACATGGTTAATGAACATAAGGACATTTGGACATGGTTAATGAACATAAGGACATTGGTACTATAATTAATGGTAGGCTATCTTTTGATAAACGTGTGAGGTAAGTAAGAAGTAAGACTTTTAGTAGTATGGGTGTTATGCATAAATGTAGTCAATGAGAGATGAGTAGAATATGTTAAATCTGTATGTAACATATATGCAACATCTATTAAATATAATAATACTTTCATTATTTATAGTAGAAAGTAGTTGCATATGACAAAATCTGTGTAGCTGCCATTGACAAAATGAATCTGGACAGTTACGGATATAAATTTTTCTGACAGATGTAAATGTACAACGTATACCTTTCATTACAGATATTTTATGGTAAGGCTATTTTATTATACAAAGCTTTTGATGATAAACTTCTACAGGTAACTCTGAATTTGTCCATTTATCATAACAAGTCCTCTCTCAAACATAGTAATGTTAATTTTTGTTTGCCCAAACACAATTCTTCTTCTTCCTTGTAGTATAAATACCATAACTGTTCTAAGAATCTGGAATAGACTTCCATTTTCAATAGGATAATTTAATACTTAAAAAAATTGAAAGAAAGTTTAGACAACTTGATAAAATATGTTGTACATAATCCTTATTTCATGACATCAGTGCTTTTTGAATGGCCTCCAAGCCTGTAACACTGGTTACTTTTCTGATGAACATATTACTATAAAGCAGTAGTAGAGAAATGTTGCTATACTCAACCCTGGGAAAATTTATTAGAGAGAAAAAGATATTTATAAAGAGGGGAAGGAAAGGTTCAAAAAAGTGGAAGAAATAAGTGATTTTATTTGGAGATTAATGAAGGACAAATTGCCTATAAATGAAATATAAGCAGCAAAATGAAACACCAAGTTCAATGTTTGACATAGAGGAAGCAACAGATCATGCTTTAATAGACTATAGGGAGATGAACATGTTTTGGCAAAGATGCAAAGAGAAAAATAATGGATTGTATTGTAATGGGAATACTATAGGTTGTATGGTAATAGTAGGTACGAGAAAAGTACGGGATTGTACAGTAGTATTAAAGAGATTAATGTTATGGTTGCAGAGAAAGGGGTGAGGAGGGTGAATTGTAAGAAATAATGAGAAAGATGTCTGTTTTTGTTTATTGTATTTAAATAGGTTGTTATGGAAAAAAGTGAATAATGTGGAATATTTGATGTGCAAATATATGATGTGCAACTAAAAATTTGTGATGTGATATAAATAAAGCTCACACACTCCTGCTGTTAAGGTGCAGCTAGGTCTGTCATGGTAGCAGTGGTAAGACAAAGCAGTGAGGTTGATTATCAGACTACATACATAGGCTATTGTGTTTACTGATCTGGAACAGGGAGGTGTTAGATTTCAACATAATTTTTAGACAAAAGGCAACAAGAAACATGGTCATTGTTTTCTATTTATAATTTACATTTAAATAAGTGTTTTAATATATACTAGAGGCATGTCCATAACTCAAAATTAAGTTTAAAAAACTGTACATTATATCTAACATAAATTAAGAGATCAATCATGCATTTGGTCTGGAGGGTAGGAAGAGATTATTTATTTAAAGATAAATAATAATTAGGCCATATATTACTAATCAGTTTTATGTAAAAGAAATTAGATGAGCTTTATGGAATAAAGGTCAGTGAAATAAATGTTTGTTATGAGGAGTTACATAGTTAGATCACTTCAAAATGTATTGTGCTATGTAAATTTGTTTGGACTGTATGAAAATTGGAAACAGTAAAGATAATTGTATTAAACAGTGTACAATATATATAACAGCTGACCATTTCTGAGTAAACTGACAAAGAAGTAATCAAACTAATCTCTGCACACAACTCCAAAAAAAGTACAAAAGGCCTCCAAGTGTAAAGCACAAATTTAATTAATACAAAAGGATAAGCACTTTTGTTCTGTAAATATAAAACTTCATCAGATAAAATCCATATAAAAGGAACCCTGGTTAAATAGCAAAAAATAATGTCATGTGATAGAACATCATAAGCTAAAATGCATATGTCAACAATGGTTATAATTAAAACTTAAAGTAACATAACCCCTTAAATAATATTACACATCTATACCACAAAAAATCATATAAATATATGTATTTATACCAATCAAATCAATTTAATCAAAAATGAACAATTAATAAAATATATTATATCTCATCTCTTTAACAACTCTTTTCAATTTTAATAATGGAGCAATAGAAATGTGGTAATTCAAACTTGGCCAATTATAAGATTTATAGTACAATTGTTAAAAAAGTTTTTGTTTTTCTAGCCAAACCACCATGGACCACCACGTTGGTTAGGACTGATGTTCTCAAAAATGCTAAATTGAAAGGAATGCCCCACGTGTCCTTGATGTGTTTGTAGAGGGCACTGGTGTTTTTTTTCTTTTCGTATCTCATGTATATATGCTCATAAATTCAATCTCAAAGCTTGCATTCCATCTTGACAATGTGAAAACATTGGCAGATCTGACATAACACACAATATACCAATCCCTTACTCTCACAGTTAAATTTACCTTTAAATTTAGAGGTGCTATCCATGACATTAAACCTATCACCCTCCAAGCTGAATTTACAGTGATACATCTACCACATTTTGTAGCACCACTTTTACCTCTGGGCATGGTATTATTATTCTCAAAGATAGATTTTAAATGTCTGCCTTGTTTGATATACAAAAATCAGTGAATAGCCCAACTTCTCCTCATTTCAGGGGTCCTCTCTCAAAACATTCAAGTTTTTATTGAATATCCACCTAATAGTTTTGCTTTCAAAATTATAAGTTGAAATGAAAGCACTCAAGTAGCATAGTTGGACTACCTTAGTTCCCACCCTAGTTCCTGATGAGTCATTGATACAGGTATGTTGTTCCTTCAGGGTCAATAATGGTAGAAAGTATCCTATCTGTCTTTTATGAGTTACCTCAAGAATAAGTTCCTCCACCATGGTTAAGAGGTATCCCCTTTTGACAAACATAGTTTTAAGGTTAACCACATTCAGTATTGAATGATTCATGAAGAGTTATCATCCAGGCTGCTCAGACCAACTGGCCCTTAATGATAGCTCTCTTTTATGTAAAGGGGTGGGCACTAGCAAAGTGTAAAAATCTATTGGAGTGAGTGGGCTTCCTATAGATTGTAGCTGTGATGATTGGGGAGAGATGGGCGAAGGCTGCCAGCCTAATCAAATAGAATTTGACATATAATTCTGGCATTTGTAAATAAATGTAAAATACAGGCATGCTTTCTTGAATGGAAAAGAATACTGTGAAGTTTGGAACTGCAAAATATGTGACAACATTGCACTCTACTGGCCCAATGAAGCATGTTGTGACCCTTTCATGTTTGAATTTGACTCCAGTGCATCTGGATGAAGGTTTCATGCCCATTGTTTTAAGGCTAAAGTTTATGACCAGAATTTACATATGGAAGGTGCTTTATTGCTCTGGTTTCTGCTAGAGTGTATATGTGAAATGCCTTTTATTGTTATAAGTTTCTGAGCAGGTGTTAGATTGCTAAATAATGCAGTTTTTTTGCCAGGGAAAGCCTAAGTGTCAACATGATGTAATTTGGGAGGGACCCAGCAGGCATGTTTGTTAGTAATGTTTAAATATTATTTCTCAGAATCAACTGAGAGGGCATTTTGATCTTGGATATCTAACTCAGCACTCTGCCTAAGCTCACATGTAAGTTTCTAGCACTGTGATATCTTGTAGGAATAGTCAAAGCTAGTAAAGATTAATTAGGTATTTTTCTTTGAAATCAGACCTGGCCTACTGTATTATTTTAAGCCTCTGTGTGATCTCTGAACTCTTAGATATCTCTGTGGTGTAGTAGTTTTATCTTGTGTTTTAATTATTTATTATTAAATATGTTTAAAACCTTCTACCTGTGACTGGTTTGTGTAGAGATAAGCTCTAGAGTACATTGCATATTTATAGAGGTTATTGTAATAGGCCACTCTAAAGTAAGCCTTGACTGTTGATCACATTACCATTGGATAATAATATTGCACAGTAATAATTGGACACCCTTTTAAGGGCCTTTTAGTAGCTGATATTATTAGCTGGGTGGTGGCGAGGATTACTACTGTATGGCCTGGTTAAAGGGGTACAGCTGGAGAATTTGTGTCAGCCTTTCCCAGGAGTGTCCGTGAAGTTGTATAAATACTTATCTCAAGGTGTGTGTGGGGTGTGTCAGCTACTTGGCAGGGACATGTAGCACTGATTGGACAGAGAGGGTACTGGATGTTTTAGCTTGCCCAGCTAGGCTGAAATCTGGACCCTATAGCTGTGCCAGTGGGGAGTCTTATTGGGGACCTGGTGAGCAAGGGAGTGACCAGCCCCACACTGACTGTGATCTCTGTCTGCACTTAAGGGAAATTGTACTTTACTATGTGTATTAACTATCCTTTCCTCTCTTTTAGGAGATGACCTCCCTGGTGTTAGTAGTAAGAACTGACAGGACTGAGGCTCCTTGATTACTGGGCCAGGACACAGTCGTCACAAGTGGTGGCAGTGGTGGGATCTACTTCACATACTAGTTGGCTTGTAGTGGTGTGGGTAGAGCAAATTCCTGTAGCTTATGTACAGTGATCTCTAAAAGTGTTTTGGACTCTAAAACAGCCACACAGTGTATACTCAGAGTTCATATCACAATTTTTTTACTTCTTTTGTTAGCATAGTGTTAGGATGAGCAGGCAGCATGTCAGCAGAGGAGTATGGAAAGCTGACAAGGAGCCACCTGGCAGAGATGTGCCAGGCTAGGGGACTGGTGCATGGAAACCTGACTAAAGCAGACCTGATTGCAGCCTTGGTTACAGCTGCATCAGAAAACAGCAGCCTGGAAGACAATCAGACTCACAGTGGAGATACAATATCCTCGGGGAATGGACAGCACAACCTTTCTGTAGTGGATTTAAAAATCCAGCTGGAGCTAAAGAGACTTGAGTTGGAGGCTAGGCCTATGGAAATAGAAGCAGTCAAGAAAATGAGGAGTCTACAAGCTGAGGAAAATGAACAGCAGAGGAGGCATGAGAGGGAAATGCTGACTCTTCGCCGGAGTCATGGTGGTTAATGGGGAAGGGAGTAACCGGATCTCAGAAGCACAAAAGGTCAGTAAACTTCTTCCACAGTTTAAAGAGGGGGATAATTTTGATAGCTTCATTCATATGTTTGAGCAGGTATGTAAACAGTATGAAGTTGACCAAGGGCTCTGGGTACGGTTTCTGACCCCATTACTCCATGGTAAAGCTGTAACTTCTTTAGCAAAAATGCATGACACTGACTGTTTTTGATTATACTGCTGTAAAAAGACACTTGTTGGAATGTTTTAAGCTAACACCTGAAATGTATAGAAAAAAGTTTTGTGAGCATAGATGCAAGGCAGATGAAAATGTATGTGAATATGTTGCTGAACTGAGCACTTATTTTCATAGCTAGGTGAGTGGATGTCAGGTCACCACTTTTGAAGGGCTGGCAGACCTTGTGGTAAGGGAACAAGCCCTTAGCACTTTGCCTGAGGACATAAGGATCTGGTTAGCTGATATACAGTGTGCTACTTTAGAGGAGTTGGGAAGAAGGGAGACCTATACCTAGCAAGCAGGGCAGCCTTGCACAGGAAAGGGACCCCTAGTACTGCTCATGGGACTAAAGTAACCCATAGTGGGCAGCACAAACTGCCCCAACAGAATCCGCCAGTAGCAGGGGAAGCCACTAGTCCAGGTACACGTCCAGGAGCTAGGGTTAAATGTTTTGAATGCAACCAGTGGGGCCATGTGACATACAGATGTCCACAAAGGCAAGGTGGGGAACAAAAGGTGAGGGAGTCAGTAAGTGGGAAAGACAAAATGCCAACAGTAGGTTGTCCTGAGACAACAGGGGTGTGGAACTACCACCCTGCAGATGTCTGGAGAGGAAAGGCTTTGGATGAGGCAGTACTATGTACTTATACAGTTACATGCAGTAAAGCTAGGAGACAAGCATGTGGGTCTGGTAGCCTGGGGAGACCCAGACAGACTGCATACTTGCAGCCAGGACTGCTGAGGTGGTTACTTCAGGGAGTGAGCTACGTTGTAGTAGTGAGACTGAATGTGAGCACCAGCTGCTTGTGGGTACTGATGTTCCCTTGGACAGGGTAAATGCAAAAGTAGAGGTGAGAAGTAGTACTCAGGCTGACAGTGAGACACCACTGTGTGAGGATGCCAGCCTTCCTGTAGAAGGGGAGCTGGGAAGGGTTACAATGAGAGACTTGAGACAGGCTCATCTTTCAGACCCTACATTGCAAGACCTGAGGCAGGTAGCTAGGGAGGCACCTGATACTCAAGGGAAGGGGGAATCTGTATACTGGAACAAAGGGTTACTGTACAGAGTGTGGACCCCCTAAGGGATGGCTAGAAGGTGAGAGAGTACAGCAGTTGGTAGTGCCTAGAGCTTACCGTCTGGCACTTCTAGTCATAGCCCATGATATTCCCTTTGCAGGTCATATGGGCATAAACGTACAAAGAGGCATATTATGCAAAACTTTTATTGGCCTGGAATTTCCAGAGATGTAACAGGGTACTGCAGGACCTGTGAGCAGTGCCAAAAGGAAGGCAAGGCAGGAGATAAAGTGAGAGCTCCTTTGATGCCTTTGCCTGTGACTGAGGAGCAATTTCAGAGGGCAGCTGTGGATATTGTGGATCCTCTGAGTACCCCAAGTTCCATAGGGAAAAAGTATATCCTAGTGATTGTAGATTATGCTATACGATACCCTGAGGCAGTGGCTCTGTCCTCTATCGAGGCAGAGAAGGGGGCAAATGCTTTGCTAGAGATTTTCAGCAGGGTGGGTTTCCCAAAGGAAATACTGTCTGACAGAGGTGCCAATTTTATGTCAGAACTGCTAGCTTGTCTGTGGAAGTCCTGTGAAACACATGAAGACCACCCTCTACCATCCCCAGACTAATGGACTTGTTGAGAGGTTAAACTCTACAATCAAGTCCATGCTACAGGCATTTGCTGATCTGTTTAAGAGGGAATGGGACAAATATTTGCTCCATCTGTTGTTTGCTTACAGAGAGGTTCCCCAGGAATCCACAGGTCTTTCACCCTTTGAGTTGCTGTATGGGCATAGGGTGAGGGGACCTCTAGATTTAATTTGAGATGAGTGGGAAGGTGATTGTGAGTCTCACAAGGAGCCTGTTGTGGCATACATCCAAACCCTCAGGACAAGGCTCAGGGAACTCATGGGCTTGGCCCAGGAGAACCTGGCAAAAGCCCAACAAAAGAAAAAGGTGTGGTATGACAGAAATGCTTGAGCTAGAGAGTATGCTGTAGGCCAGCAGGTGATGGTTCTCATTCCTGTCAGATACAACAAGTTGCAAGCAGCTTGGGATGGACCCTACAAGGTGGTAAGAAAGGTGAGTGATGTTAACTACATGGTGGAATTACTAGTCAGATGGCAGGGGCACAAATTGTACCATGTTAACATGATGAAACCTTACCATGATAGGGAGGCCCTTGTGCTGAGCATTTACAGTGGATTGCAGGAGGAGTGTAAGAGAGATCTTATGACTGATCTCCTCAGTGAGGCTTAGACTGACACCTCAGTGGAAGGGTTAGCAATATCCCAGCATCTATCGCCTACCCAGGTTCGAGAAATCCGAGCAGTGTTGCAGGAGTTTGGGGGCATGTTCACCGGGAAACAAGGGAGCACCCACCTGGTGCATCACCAGGTAGATACAGGACCCCAAAGGCCTATTAGGCAGGCTCCTTATAGGGTGCTTGAGAGAGTCAAACAGACTCTGAGGGAGGAGGTACAGGAGATGTTGGAACTAGGGGTGATTCAGGAGTCCAACAGTCCCTGGGCCTCCCCAGTGGTATTGGTGCCAAAGAAGGATGGCAACACCAGGTTCTGTGTGGATTACAGGAAATAAAATAGTCACACAGAGTCAGATGCTTACCCCATGCCTAGGACAGATGAGACCCTAGAGCAGCTGGGTGGGGCTAAGTATCTTACAACCATTGATCTTACCAAGGGTTACTGGCAGGTCCCTTGACTCCCAGTGCTAGAGAGAAGTCAGCCTTTGTGACTCCTTTTGGCTTGTATGAGTTTACAAAGATGCCCTTTGGGATGAAGAATGCCCCAGTGACTTTCCAGAGGCTGGTAGATCATATCTTAGGAGGAGCAGGTGGGTTTGCCCTTGCTTACATGGATGATATTGCTATCTACATCCATTCCTGGCAAGAGCACCTTCAGCATGTCACAGAGGTGAGGGGCAGACTGCAGAGGTCAGGGCTGATCATTAAACCAAGCAAATGTCAGGTGGGTATGGCAGAAGTCTCCTACCTAGGACATAGAGTGGGGAGTATGATAAGGCCAGAACCTGCCAAAGTGGAAGCCATTCAGGCATGGCCTGCACCTGTTACCAAAAAGCAGGTGAGGGCATTCTTAGGGACAGCAGGGTACTACAGAAAGGTCATCCCCAGTTATAGTATCATAGCTGCTCCCCTCACAGACCTGACAAGGAGGAACAGGCCAGATATGGTAGTGTGGACCCCAGCATGTGAGCAGGCATTCCAGAAGCTTAAGGAAGCTTTGGGAGGACCCCTTGTGTTAGCCAGTTCAGATTATAGCAAATAATTTGTTGTGCAGGTGGATGCTTCAAACTATGGGGTGGGGGCTGTACTTAGGCAGATTTCTTCAGAGGAAGAGCACCCAGTGGTTTATCTCAGTCGTAGGCTCCAACCCAGGGAGGAATGCTATGCAGCGGTAGAAAAGGAATGTCTAGCCATAGTGTGGGCACTGCAAAAACTTCAGCCTTATCTGTATGGAAGAAAATTCTCTGTGATGACAGATCAAAACCCTCTAACATGGTTAAACAGAGCCAGTCAGCAAAATGCCAAGTTGCTAAGATGGAGTCTGAGATTGCAAGCATATGATATGTCAGTGCAGCACCACAGTGGGAGTAGCAATGGCAATGCAGAAGGTCTCTCAAGACACTCAGTGGGATACGGTACACCCAGATAGACCTGGCACTCTCAAGCATTATTTGTCAAAGGGCACTTGAAAAACTTGCTTGAGTTTCCCGGGGGGGGGGGGGTGTGATGATTGGGGAGAGATGGGCGAAGGCTGCCAGCCTAGTCAAATAGAATTTGATATACAATTCTGGCATTTGTAAATAAATGTAAAATACAGGCATATTTTCTTGAGTGTAAAAGAATACTGTGAAATGTGAAACTGCAAAATATGTGACAACGTTGCACTCTACTGGCCCAGTGAAGCATGTTGTGACAATTTCAAGTTAGAATTCTGTTCCAGTGCATCTGGATGAAGGTTTCATGCCCATTGTTTTAAGGCTAAAGTTTATGACCAGAATTTACATATGGAAGGTGCTTTATTGCTCTGGTTTCTGCTAGAGTGCATATGTGAAATGCCTTTTATTGTTGTAAGTTTCTGAGCAGGTGTTAGATTGCTAAATAATGCATTTTGTTTGCCAGGGAAAGCCTAAGTGTCAACATGATGTAATTTGGGAAGGACCCAGCAGACATGTTTGTTAGTAATGTTTAAATACTATTTCTCAGAATCAACTGAGAAAGCATTTTGATCTTGGATATCTAACTCAGCACTCTGCCTAAGCTCACATGTAAGTTTCTAGCACTGTGATTTCTTGTAGGAATAGTTAAAGCTAGTAAAGATTAATTTTCTTTGAAATCAAGTCTGTCCTACTGTATTATTTTAAGTTTCTGTGTGATCTCTGAACTCTTAGATATCTCTGTGGTGTAGTAGTTTTGTCTTGTGTTTTAATTATTTATTATTAAATATTTTTAAAACCTTCTACCTGTGGCTGGTTTGTGTAGAGATAAGCTCTAGAGTACATTGCATATTTATAGAGGTTATTGTAATAGGCCACTCTAAAGTAAGCCTTGACCGTTAGTCACATTACCATTGGATAATAATATTGCACAGTAATAACTGGACACCCTTTTAAGGGCCTTTAATAGCTGATATTATTAGCTGGGTGGTGGCGGGGATTACTACCATATGGTCTGGGTAAAGGGGCACAGCTGGAGAATCTGTGTCAGCCTTTCCCAGGAGTGTCTGTGAAGTTGTATAAATACTTATCTCAAAGTGTGTGTGTGTGTGTGGTGTGTCAGCTACTTGGCAGGGACTTGAAGCACTGGTTGGACAGAGAGGGTACTGGAGGTTTTAGCTTGCCCAACTAGGCTGAAATCTGGACCCTATAGCTGTGCCAGTGGGGAGTCTTATTGGGGACCTGATGAGCAAGGGAGCAACCAGCCCCAGACTGACTGTGATCTCTGGGTGCACTTAAGGGAAATTGTACTTTACTGTGTGTATTAGTTATCCTTTCCTCTCTTCTAGGAGACAACCTCCCTGGTGTTAGTGGTGAGGATTGAGGCTCCTTGATTGCTGGGCCAGGGCACGGTCATCACAGTAGCTATACAATTATAGTATGCAATATCCTTCTCTAACAAAATATCCAAATATGATATTTTATCTACCCCAATGGTATGCGAAAAAGAAAAAAATAAGTACTATTTATAAACTAAAAATTCATTAATGCCAACTTGATATAAAATAAAAACATCATCAAGATAACAGAAGTTGTTTCTTTCGGCTTATCTTGGTTAGGGGTCGCCACAGCGGAACTCCAGTCCGCTAATGTTTGGTAGTGGATTTTAGTGGATTTTTACATGCCGAGTTACCAGCCCTGACGCACAACCTTCAATGAAGGCACACCCATTCATACATGCCTCCACACAGAAGACGCTCTATCTGAGAATCGAACGCGACAACGTCTTGCTGTGAGGTGACAACTCTACCTCAGCACCACTAAAACTGGTAGTAAATCGGTTATTAAATACATACAGGTATTCCCATTGCAACATCACAAAATTTGCAAAGAGGGACTTACAGGAGGACCCCATGGCTATCCCTTCCTTTTGCAAATAAATCTGTCCTTCATAGTAAATTAAATTATTACACAATACAATCTTTAATAATTTCTCAAATAAGTTAACCTTGTCCTGCTCAATTCCTCATCTAATTAGATACTCTGTAAACCATGACAGTCCTATTTGATGAGGTATAATGGTATACAGATCACTCACATCTTTGGTGATAAATATATCATTGACATCAAATTCAATTTCATTGACTTTTTGTAAAAAAAATGCCAAGAGTCCTTAACAATATGTTCCTCATTCTGAAGCAGATGTTTTGAACTATTATTGATGAACATAGCACAAGGACTAATAATCGATCCCCGACTAGCCACAATAGGATATAATGGAGGATTCCGCCAGTCCTTATGGATCTATGGGATGCCAAATATCATAGAAACCAAAGGGGATGACACATTAAGAAAATTAAACTCCCCAACCATGATTCTGTGGTCAATGAACATGTCCTTAAGTTGCACTCTAATTTTATAATATGCAGCATTTAATTAATTCATTATGACCAATTCATAAGCATTACTATTCGACACACTAACCATGCACTGTTTATAATTCTCAGCTGTCATAATTACAACCCCCCCTTTCAGGTATCATTAATCATACATTCTGTCTTTTAAAAAAATCAAGCATATCCTGCTCTTATTGTGTAATATTGGAAAAATCCCCTAAAAGTCTTTTACCTAACATGTTTTGGAAATCCATTTCATACATTTATTTTCAAAAAATGCTGTAGTTGGATGCAGGGGTGGGTTGAAAGTATTCAATGTTCTAAAAAGTTGCATAAAGTCAGTAGAGTTATCAAACATTAGAGCCAAGTTTAACTTTCTTAGATATAATTTAAAATCCATTAACATCTCAGATATATTCACGTTCCTCATAGAGACAAAGGTAACCCCTTTTGAAAAAAACTTAGCATAAGAGGGATTGATAGAAACAGGAGAAAAATTGTATACCTTAAAATCCTTAGTAATATTTGTAATAATAGCACATTCAATTTGTCAAACAGGCACCAAAAGACACAAGCACTGTGGAAAAATAAGGAAGGTAGAGCTGAACTTCAATAGCTGAATCACTCATATCCAATGTTGGATGCAGGAACACACTTTATTCACAAAAAATATGACACTCTGTAAGTGCTTTCATTTAAGGCTATGTTAAACTTCATCAGACAAAAAACCATTAGATCACATCCTTTTATATAAGTGCTCATTAATTCACTGGGCTCTTGATAAATTGATTAATTAACTGACTACTATGCATGCTACTTTGTTGCTATTATAAATACATGAATGAATACATTCATAAATACTTTTAAAAATACTGAAAGATAAAAATGTAATAAAATAAATGTAATATGATGGGCTTAAGCATGAATATGAATGAAAATATTTTAAATATGTAAAACTTATGTCCATTTAAGAATTATGTATATAAAAAGATATATAAAAAGTGATGAATTAATGAGCACTTATATAAAAGGATGTGATGTAATGGTTTTTAAATTGTCTAATGAAGTTTAACATAGCCTTAAACGAAAGCGCTTACAGAGTGTCATATTTTTTGTGAATAAAGTGTGTTTCTACTACCAACATTGGATTTGAGTGATTCATCTATTGAAATTCAGACATTCAATTTGTCAGTTATAAGTAAATTATCTGTTTGTGCAAGATAAGGAACTTATCTCCTCTGCCCTACCTTCTGATGTTGCCAATGGTTCTGAAGAGGGGGCTATGTCACATTGGAGATATATCTCTGGTTGGTTTCTGGGGGTGTGGATTGTTCCCCTGTCTCCTATTGGTTCCTTTGATAGTTGTCCCTCAAACATTTGGATCTCCTCATTGGAGGAAATCTGAATCATAGGAAGTAGGAGGAGTATTACATGGCTGGTTATGGTTACCATGTTTACCAATGGGAGGGTTAATAGTTCTTGTCTATTATCATCAGCCAAAATAGGGGGTGACACAAAAAATTTTCCTACCGCTTGTTTGGGAAACCAGAGGGTCTGGGTAGGCTGTATCATACAAATACTCAACTCTACCCCTTTCAAGTTTCTTTTCCCTATTAAGTAATCAGGTAAGATACAAAAAAGTGAAGAAGGTGATAATGATCTGAATTCAGAAAAGGAAAACGTTTCCTACAGAGATACCATTCCACTTAGAATGGAGGGGACATTCTCTAGAAATCCTCTAGTTCTTACAAATAAATACACAGTCTCACAAACTATTAAGACAGATGGTGACACTGAAGACATTGGTTTAGATTATTAAAATAATTAATAAAATGACAATGAACAGAAAAGAAAAAATGTATGAATGAAAATGGAACAGTTAACTTGAAAATACTTTCTCATAATGTAAATAGTTACATAGCAGTAGAAAGTAGATGGGATATTGTCAAGTGGTAAAAATCTCAAAACTGTTCACTTTTTTCAAGATATTGTTAGAAAGGTGACAGTACTGGAACATGATTGCATGGCTTGATATTTAGGTGAAGTAGGTTTTTGAATGTTTTGATTGGACACATTTTCAGAGGTGATTACAGATATTTATATGTCAAATTAAAAATGTTGCGTGCATAAGCAAATATAGTATGTCCTGAGAGAGTATTAGCACTAGATATTGAATATAAAGGATATAATATATCATGGGACTTATAAACAAAGACACTGGCAACCTTAAAACACTGGACCCCACCCAGTTTGGGTTCGTGAAGGGCCGATCTTGTCTCCTGAACCTGATTGACTTCTTTGAATCAATCTCCAGAGCCATGGACGAGGATAAGCCAGTCCACACAGCCTATCTGGACCTCACCAAGGCCTTTGACACCACCCCCCACTCTGGAATCATAGATAAACTTACTAAGCTGGGCATTAACCCCTATGTCAGTCGATGGGTTGCTAACTGGCTTACTGACAGAACCCACACTGTAAAAGTAGCTTACTCCAAATCCAGCTCCAGACAAGTGACAAGTGGAGTACCTCAGGGTTCAGTCCTGAGACCTCTCTAGTTTGGCATCTACTTCTCTAAAGTACAGGCCAACACTAAGGGACTCTGGCTAACAAAGTTCACAGATGACTGCAAACTGGGAGCCATTATTAAATCCCCAAATGATGCCGATACTCTACAAAAGGGCCTTACAGAAACAGATGCTTGGTGCCAGAGCCATGGGCTCAAGCTCAATGCTAAAAAATGTATAGTTATCGCCTTTGGGAAAATACATGTACCCGTGAATTACCAAATAGGTGGCAGAACACTAAACACCGAAAGTGTCATAAGAGACTTAGGGGCACAGGTGGACAGTGGTCTCACCTTCAACAACCACATCACCACAACAGTCAGGAAATCCTACTATGTGGCACACTTCATCACTAAGGGCTTTTCATCTAGAAAAAAGGAGGTTATTGTCCCACTATACTCATCCCTCATTAGACCCATTATAGAATACAATGCCCCATTTGGTATGTATCTCTCAAGACATCTGCAACAACTGGAAAGGCTGCAGAAATACCTCACTAAAAGAATCACAGGCCTAAAGCAGATGCCCTATGCTGACCACCTTAAAAAACTCCAGCAAAACTCTGTCGCATATCGTCTAATCCGAGGCGATCTCTGCTTAACATACAAGGCCATGTCAAACCCAGAGCTGTTGGACATGCTACACTTAAAGAAATCCCAATCACTCAGAGCCACATGTTACAGGGATCTAAACCTTGTCATCACAATAAACAAAACATACTGGAGGGATAGGTTCCTGACCCAGAGACTCCCCAGTCTCTGAAATAGACTACCCATACATGTCAAGCAGAGCACCTCTTTGGTTCTCTTCAAAAGGAACCTTGATGAGTGGATGGGAGAAAGGAAATTCATACCAGAGATCACATCAGTTGCCTTGCAAGACAGGGGTCCAGGGAAGTAAATAGTGTGGGAAGAAATAGCTAGGGAATTGTTATAGCTAGGCTTGTATAGGCCCTAGGGCCAATAGCCTAGTACCAACCTATTAACCTATGAACCTATGAACCTATAATGGCAGTTTATTAATATATATATATATATATATATATATATATATATATATATATATATATATATATATATATATATATATAAAACAGTGGTAGTTGAGAAGGCAGTATAGGGTAGGATAGCACCTTAGTTGAAAAACTGTTTTTTTTCATAATGTGGGGAATTTTAACTTCAATTTATAAAAAATCAAGACATGTAAAGGAAAAGAAAATGGAACATGTTGATGTTATATATGTTAAGAATTTATAAAGACAATATAAACTTAATATTGATATCCCTAGAATGATATCAATACAGAGGAGGTCCATTTCAAATAAAATAGGCTTGATATATAAGCTTCTTACTATTTGAAGGGTCTAGCAGATAATTTATCAAACAAAACCATCAGCCAGTTCTCATGAAGTCCAGATTTGTTCAACAGAAGAAAGACTTAACATTTTCAATAAATTGTCATTCTTTTAACTATTCCTAGAGGTGCCTGCCCAGTTCCTAAAGATGTTAGCAGGGGATTTTAGTGGTAGTTTTGTTTGATATTTTGTTTTCTTGCCACTTGCGACATTTGTTGATTACTCGATTTCTAGCAGATATTTATCAAAATATTTTTTTTCAAATCATGTGTTTGTAATAGTTAAATTGCATACTAGCATGATTAGTGGGCACACTGATATGGATATACTTAGATAAGGGGAGAGTCATATAACACTTCTGGAACCAAGTGAATTATCTAGACAGAGTTTGGAAATCTCATTGTGAATGCACTGTATCTTTTCTTATGGTTCTTGGTTAGGCTTATAGATTTAACTAAAAAAGAAACTGATGAGTATAAGTGAAGAATAATTGAAAATATAGTGAAATTAGGAAATTATACATGTCTTTTACAGCCGCGGTGGTGCAGTGGTTAGCGTTGTCTCCTCACAGCAAGAGGTTCTCCCGTTCGATTCTTGGCTGGAGCGCCTTCTGTGTGGAGTCTGCATGTCCTCCCCGTAGTCAAGTGACGTTAAAGACATTCAGGTAGGTGTGTACGTGAATGGGTGTACCTTCTTTGAAAGTTGGGTGTCGGACTGGCAACTCGGCACCATAAAAATCCACTGCCAATCATTAGCGGATGGGAGTTCTGCTGTGGCGACCCCTAACCGGGAAAAGCCGAAAGACATTACAGGAGGAAAATGTTTCATCAGTAGGAGAGAAATCAAAGAAATAATGCAAAGGAAATATTAAATATTGGTCATTGGTCAAAAGGTATTTATATATGGGAAAGGCATAAGACATTTTATTATATTTTATTACTGGATACATAGCAAAAAGTTAAAAAGAAAACAGTAAAGATAGCCTGGTTGCTAATGATGGTGTGATATATTAATGGTTGACAATTTTATTTATAAGTCAGAAGGTAGAGAGAAGGTCTACCTTTAGAACAAGAAAAATTAGACAAACCATTTGCAGTGTTTGAATAAGAGCTTGCATTAAGATTTGTAAATGTGGATTCTCAACCAGATGACAACTGAATTCTTTATTTCTGTTGTAAAAGTTTTGATAAATGACAAAGGAAAGTTCTTATTATGGTATTTAAGAATGGATGGACAAGAGTATTGGTAAGGATGTAATGAAGTTCTCTTAAAGTTAACATGGAAAGGGAAATATAAGTTACAATTAGATAATTGGAGGTCCATTTCCTTATTAAACTGTGACTGCAAGTTGATAACCTCTATGTTTCAAAAACAGTGCAAAACCAAATTTGTAATAAGTTAACTGGAGAGTGTCTAAGTTTAACAATGGAGGTAGGTGTTTTGGGAAATCTTACAACTAGTTAAAGAATTAATCCCAAACTTCTGAAATATCGAATTTCAAAATCCCGAGATTATAAAGCCAAAAGCTCAAAACTTCGAAACCCCAGAAGCTCGAATTTCAAAATCCCGAAGTACGGAGATGTTGAAGTAGCGCTTCTGGTGTTGCACTATGTGACTGAATAGCTAGAAGTTCAGGTAAGTATTTATGTTTAAGGGTTTTGGTTAGGGGCTTTAATGTGTGTCAGTGCATTTTGTTACTGTGATGTGTGTGTGCTAGGGGAATGTAGCTTGTATGGTGGTGTCTTCATGTGGTTGTCTCTGTAGTGTGACCTTGGATTTAGTATATTTAAGTAGAGGTGTGGGGAGGGCACAGCCCCCCCATATGTGTATATATATATATATATATATATATATATATATATATATATATATATATATATATATATATATATGGTTTACTAGTTTACTATCAATATATCGAAAGTGAAAAGAAAAATGGTACGAAACAGCAAAGTGCTGTACCGAAAAGGCAACTAACCAAATGACCCTATTGTCGAAAAACAGCCATTAATGCCAAAAATGTCGACAATTATATTTTACAGCATTAACAACAATGCCACCCTTACCATAACTCCCTAATCCCTACACCTAACATCCCATTTATGCAGGGGGAAAGCCCCCCTGCACCCTCCTGTGGGGGGCTGTGCCCCCCCACCCCCCATAACTTAATATTCCAACTCTGAGATCGCACTACAGTGAGGAAAGGGATATATTTCCCTAACTGCACTGTACTATGATCCCTTTACATGAGCGAACGTTATATTTGCGAATGCACAGTCCATTCGCAAATATGATGTTTGCTCATGTAACCTGCACACATATGAAGTATTCGAACATCTGGTGTTCGAATACTTCATAGCCATGCAATTGCACGGCAACATTTTAATGGTAAACTTATATATATATATATATATATATATATATTTATATTTATATATATATATATAGATATATAGTATTAAGAATAGTGACTTGAATATACGACCAGTTGTATGTAGTGTAGATTTGTGTGCTTGTGTGTGGGGGAATGTATGTCTATGTGTATGTGTGTGGTGTATGGTAGTGGGGTCTATATTAGAACATCAAAGTTTCACGTCTTCGAATGTTCTAATATTGACACCTAGAAACCGAAAACTGGTAAGACTGAAAATTTAGAACATCAAATCTTTTCCTAGGGAAAAAATTTGCTGTTCCAAAACACATACACACAACACAAACACACCAATCAAACAGCAATCCACACACATAAACCTAAAATCTTACATCTAAACCTACACTAAACTGTACATACACCACTATCTACCCACTTACCTTAACCCAAACCCTAATCCTAAGGTCCGTCACTATCGCACACACACCTCACCCGCGCCCTAACCCTAACTCACCTATCCCACCCTCATGTCCAAACATTCGCACACTTACCTGATCCGCGCCCTAACCCTAACTCACCTATCCCAACCTAACCCTCACGTCCACACAATCGTACACTTACCTGAACCTGACCGTAACTTTCCACCGCAAAGCTGAAAAAAGCAAAGCGACAGGAACAGACAACCAAATTCTTTTCCTAGGAAAGAATTCGGTTATCTAAAACTTCACTATTTTCAGCTTTCGCTTATTAGGTGTGAATATTAGAACATTCGAAGATGTGAAACTTCGATGTTCTAATATAGACCTTGGTTAGAGTAGGAGTCTTGATTTTGAAATTCATGCTACTGGGGTTTTGGGATTTTAAGGCTTCGGCTTTATGATCTCGTGATTCTGAAATTCGATATTTCAGGATTTCGGGATTATAAAGTAAACCCATAAATATATGTGTATATATATATATATATATATATATATATATATATATATATATATATATATATATATATATATACATATATATATATATATATATATATATATTAAAATAGATATATTTTTATATAAGGTATTAAGAATTGTGACTTGAATATATTGATAGTTTTAGGATTTAACTCAGTTTCCTAGATAAATTACTTGCTATGATTTAACCTTTGTTTTTTCAAAAATATTTTGTGGTTTATTATGAAATATGAAAGAAAGATGGAAAATGGGTGACACTTTACAAAAAGATAAATGTAGAAATATAAAAATGAAAACATTGTTATAGAAAAGAAAGCAGTGGAAATTAAAATGTGGTATAGTAAGGAGTAAACCTAAGGCATGGAAGAGTGATGTTTTAAAAAGTTTGTTGAACTAGTATAAGAAAATTTGGAAAATAAATATTATAGAACTTTGCTACATAGATTATTTTGTAATTCCAATCAACCCTTTTTAAAGGACTTTTCATGGAGGTTGAGACATAAGACAGTAGCAGTTAAAGCTTTAATGGAATTCTATGAATGAAAGATTATGCTACTGTGGAGAACTAGAGAGAGTTTAATATGTTTATTTATTTATTTATTTTACATTTGTTGACCGGGATAGTCTGACTGGATACATGTCCATTTTCAGCAGAGACCCGGGGAGAAAAACTCCACAAATATAAAAACAGAAAAGTGATACAGACAATACATAAGACACACTGTTTATACAATAGATAAGACACACTGTATGTGCAATCTTTAAATCAGAAATGAGCACAATAAAAGCATGTGCTAATAAGGTGTGTGTGTGTGTGTGTGTGTGTGTGTGTGTGTGTGTGTGTGTGTGTGTGTGTATATATATATATATATATATATATATATATATATGTATATATATATATATATGTATATGGGATCCATGCAGATGTTCGAAGTTTCACTTCTTCAAACCCACTTCACCGAGTACACTTGTTCAAAGTAGTGAAACTTCGAACATTGTCTTCAGCAGTCACACTACAGCATGGAATGGGGATATTCCTTTTTCCCCGCTGTAGTGCGATCTTGGAGTTGGTAGATTGGGTCACCCAGGGAACTAGACTTCAGTGAAAGTGCACTTTTGTTGATGTGAACTTTTGCTGAAGTGAGTGTAGACCAAATTTGGAGAGTGTATAGAAAAATACAGAGTAAAGCATATAACATTGCTATAATTGTCACCACATATATTTCTTATATCATGGTGTGAAAAAACATAAAGAATGTTTAGGAAATGTTTTAGTTACAGATATAGATCTGTATCTTTATCTGCATCTCTCTCCAGGATTTATAGCCCGAAACAGGGGCAGTGTTGACTGATATCTAGACAGTTCCAATAGCAGTAGGAGCAATGAGTTGCATAAAAAATACAGCCTTATTTGGAAATGTTACTAACAAAGTTCTGGACAAATTGCTGGTGCTGTGAACAACACTTTTGGCTAAAGTCAAAGACTGAAGCAGTGCTAATTTCCTGAATGTTAATCATCCTTTGATTTAGTAATTGGGTCCATGATATTAGAAACCCAAAGGACTTGGAAATTAAACCAGTTGAAGAAAATTTCCTTAGTTTAGAAGAAAAAGGTCTATGGGAGGAGTTGCTAGATTCATAGGCACTGTAAGCTGTTAAAGACTGGGAGATGAAAAGGGTGACAGGGGCACTTAGTGAACTAAAAAGGGTAATTTTTTTATAACTGTTTGCTACCACAACATAGGTTCACTTGGAGGACATTTTAAGCTGAGCCATTTCCCTTTTGGTACTTGAATTAACATTTTCTGATTGGTCTTACCTATCCAATGGCTGATAATTGTATTTTAGCCCTAATGAGAACAACTGTGATCATACCATAGATAATTTGAGGGGGGCATGTAAGGGATGCAGCATTTAGGAACTGCCTCTATCCATTAGTGGCATGAGGGGAAATCCTGGAGTACATGTTCTATTACCCATCCTTAGATCCAAGTTGCATTTGAATATGGATGGATGAGCTTCGCTTTATTTTTATGGATAGTCTGTTCCAGAACAGTGGTAGCCTCTATAATATATATCCATCTCTCCACAACATTCAGTTTAGATACCTGGACTGAGTATTTCTGATGCCATTTGACTTGCTGATGTTCAGTAGGTCCATCTGTATTGTGTCGGAGGATGCTTTTTATGCCAGACATATCACCTCTAAGCACTCTATAGGATACTGAGTATAGTAATAAATCATTGAGGTGGTCCATGCAAGATCTATTGATTAGGACTTGTATCCTTTTAGTAAGGTATCTCTAAAGGTATTCCAATTGTTGCATGGGGCTGGACGGACACATGCCAAAGTGGGCATTATACAAAATGATTGACATAATGAGAGCTTTGTAAAGGGGGACAACAACATCTCTAGATCTAGTCACAATCAATTTGTTTATAAGCTGTGCAATATAGAAAGGCTTTCTTATGACTCTGGGCACATGTTGGTCAAAAGTTAGGTCACTGTACACACAAGTTCCCAAATGCCAAACAATTGGATCAGTTCTCAGAGGGCATTGTTATGATTTTGACACCGGTTATTATTTGGAACAAACCTTCCTGCATGATGTTTAAGCCATTTGGGGATTCAATAATTTATCCTAGCTTGCAATCATCTCAAACTAAGCTGGCCAAAGCTCTTTGGTACTTCCTTTTACTTTTGAGATGTATATGCCAAACAGAAAAAGTCTCAGCACCGAACCCTGGGGGACTCCATTGGTGACTGGTCTCTTCCCCTGTTTTGATCTCCTGCATCCTGTGAGCCAAGTTGGCAATGCAGCTGGTGATGTAAGTGTTTGCTCCTACATTATTCATCTTTTGTACTACACCTGAGTAGGGAATTGTGTCAAAAGGCTTGGCCAGGTCAAGGTAATGTGGTGTGAGCTGTTTTACCTTCATCCATTGCTTTGGTAACAAGAGTAAAGCTTAAATTTTGCCCATGATTTTGAGCTTTCACACTTTCCTCTGGGCTGTTTTCAATCACATTTTAGGGCCATGCATACATGTATGCATTCCTTGATTCACCTTCCTGATTGTATTAAATGATATTCCTTGCATAATACAACACACTTGTTAGACTTAAGTTAGAGCGCATTTTAAATTTGTTTAAACATTTTTCCAGTAGGCAATGAAACAAAAATGCATTAACGAATAATGACAAAACTGCCCTATTCAGAACATTTCCATCATAAAGGTCGACTTCCACACACAACTGCATTTTCAATTTATTGTTTGAATATTTTTCCAGTAGGCAATGAAGCAAAATGCATGCACCAATAATGACAAAACTGTCCTATTCAGAACATTTCCATGATAACAGCCTACTTCTACACCCCTGCTATGCCTCAACATATGCTAGGAAGTAACTGTAGAACTAATAAAAGCTGCTAGACCTGGATACAGATAAAACTGTTTTGATGTATACCATTTTAGACATGTGAAGGCAATATGTAAACTTAATAAGAACCACAAACTAGCCTTATGGCATGAAACATGTTGCTAGACTATTGACATTCCCTAAACCAAATAACTCTTTCCTAAAGAGAATCATAGATTCCTATCTTCACGACAGAAGGCCAAATAACCAATACTAGACACTAAGGCCAGTGACTGAGTCCAGCCTTTCAGCTAGGATGATGGATGGCCAATGCTATACCATCAGTGGAATGAATGATCCAGTTGCACACCACTGTCCAGAGACCTATTACTGGTAATGGTAATGCTGTTAAACATTGAACTCTTAACTTCAGCTTACCTTACGAATCATTAGATGCTAATATACCACTCTCTAATGCTCCAGAGGAGCTATCCTGTGTCCTCAGGAAGACACATGTTGAGATTTAATTGATGAGAAAGGAATTATCAGATAAAAGAAACTGGGACTCAAAGATTTTAATTAAGATAAAGTAACATTGCCACCTTTTGTAAAATCCACCCACTATCCATTTCCAATACCCACTTTATTCATTTCTATAGGTACTGACATAAGATACTTTCATTACTTACAGTCTATAAACAAAATTATATGCAAACATTAAACATCTATATTGCTCCTTCTTAATGTTAACAAAGGCACTCCTTTCCCAGAAATATAAATAAAAGAGTAAACTACTGCTGCGTATGTGCATGGGACACTCATGCACTTATGAGCACATGCATCCCTGTGGCATACATCTTTTGCAATGTTCCTCATTCAGCAAAGATGTGCTAACCAGCAGCCCTGGCTTGGGCATTTCTTATTCTGAAGCATTAGTGTTTCATGTCTTTCAGCTAGAACACAGTCAAAACAGTCTAGTTTGTCAGAGTGTAGGCAGCAATGAAGAGTGATAAATTGTTTCATAATGCTTCCAGAGTTGGGGAGCATTGATAATCCCACAGATGTGAACTGTAAATGGACTTTTTATTGAGTATAATGTAGTCACATAATTTAAACCAGCAGACTCACCATGTGTTTTAATATCAGTGAAAGAGTTGGAATTAATGGCAACACAAAATCTAAGGAAATCTAACAATAGAAAATGACAGTACATTAAAAGATAAACTAATCAGCATTTCTGCATCATATGGTGTTTTAGTAAAATGCAATCAGTAGTTTCAGATCCCTATGACAATATGTGGCATGAAGCTGTTGGTGGTTTGGATGCTGAGTAAAAAAAAAGCACAGCAGCAAAATACTTGTGTCTACAACACAGCAGATGTGAACAGAGTAAAAATCATTGAAGGGACCATTTGCACTAGAAATAGCCAATGTCTGTCATCTGATATGTTTCATCAAGCAGAAGATACTAACAACAGAAATAAAACCCAGAGTACTCTGAACATACTAATCAAAACAATGATCAAAGTGTTAACCTAGAAAGAGTGGCATGTACATTCTATCTATCTATCTAGCTACATACATGCATATACACATGTGGGCTAGAGCGCACGCATGTGTGCACACGCGCACACACACACACACACACACACACACACACACACACACACACACACACACACACACACACACACACACACACACACACACACACACACACACACACACACTCTGCAATTACAGTTCAGGCTCCTCCGGCAGCAGATTACTCACTCTGACAGACTCAGGCAGCTTCCAAAAATAAATCTTCTCCATTCCCGTTCGCAAAAAACAGCTGTAAACCCGGAAATACGCACCGCAAGCTCAGCTGATGAGCTGATGTCATCGTGGAGAGTTGGGAGGCATGGAAAATAAAAATAATTTGTAATATGGGGCAGTTGGGAGGTATGGATGATCTGCAAAAGTGTGGGGTGGGGCTCCCCTCCAACTCCCTCTCTGGTTCCAGCACCCATGGCTAGATTTAGTATTGATGGATAGATATATTAAGATCAGTGAAAGAAGTAGTTTACAGAAAGTCAATAAGATCCAAAATGTTAGAAGTGTGATAAAACAAATGAACACAGTAATCAATACCATTAATAGAAATCCATGCGATATAACAGAAGTAAATAGTATATATTACTTTATGGCTAAATAAATATCAGATTTAGTTTTACTGCAAAAATGCAGGGTAATAAATAAAAGGAAAGGAAGAAATCAAATGCCGTCATGGAAGTATCACACAGAGAAAGCTATAAAGCAATTAAAATGAGTATAGAAGAGGTAACAGATAAACAAACACACTTAGAAAGATAGATGGGATATAAGCAGCACACAGTATTAAAACAGACCAGGCTCTATTGTACACTATTGTAAATAATAAATTAAAGACATCGGCAGATGCAGAAAAAAAATTAGAACATATGCAGGTAGATATGAATGAAAAGTACAAACTAAGCAATTCATCGATGACCCAAAAAAAACAGCCTTGTATACTTATTATGGGAACAAGTGTTACAGTATATTGATAAGCTAGACGGGCTTTTAATGCCAGTGCTTGAAATATTTGTATGTATGTATGTATGTAAAAATGTGATCAAGAAATGGAAAACAAAGTAAAAGGAATTGAAATACTACCAAAATTTAAAAATTGACACATTTTGGAGAAATATCTATGAAGACCCTGTGGAACACAACAAAGATGCTAAATGGATATAAGAAGTAAGACAAACAACAAGAAGTTAAAATGTGCAGGATATGAAATGGGATGAAGTAGTGGTCAGATAAATTGGCACAAAATTAAGAAAAACTCTTAAACAGAACACCCCAGGCCCAGATGCAGTACCTAACTTCTGGCTAAAAGTATTAACATCTTTACCAGAAAATTTAGCCCTAAGAACTACTTATATGCACATCCCAAACAGACACCAATCTGATTAACAGCAGGAAAAATAATACTCCTCCTTAAGAGTGAACGAACAAGCTATGCTAAAAACTATAGAATTATAACTTGCATTCTGACAATGTATAAACTACATACTGGAACTGATGCTGACACAGAGTTTAGAGTCATTCAGAAGAAAAATCAGTCATGGCAATAGAAAGAAAAGTAACAGAAGAAAGTCATATGAAACAAAGGATCATTTGTTGTTAAATAAAAATCATAATGGAGAATTGTAAAAATTTGGGGAACAATCTAAGTATTGCATGAATGGATTACAAAAAAGCATTTGGCAGCATCTCACATCCATGGATAAAGGAATGCTTATTAGGTGTTTAAGATACATCCTACAATGATCAATTACATTACAGTGACCGTGAAGCAGAGGTAAACCACTTTGCAGTTAAACCACGATAAAAGACAAATGATTATCACATGGATAAAAATTCAAAGGGGGATATTCCAGGGTGACTCTTTGTCACTGCTGCTCTTTTGTCTTGCCCTTAACCCATTAAGGTAGAAACAGATTAGGTCATGGTTAGAATTTGGCTCCCAGAAAACAATAAAGTATAAAGACTTCTCATATTCATTTTGTGGATGATTTAAAACTGTACAGTTCATCGGCTGAGGAGCTAACGTGCAACTGCAAGTGGTCAAAACTTTCTCAGATTTGGTCTTGATAAATATGCAAAAGCAACATTTAAAGCAGGGATGGTGCAGCACCAAAATGTCAGTCTGGGATAGCAATGTGATATAAAGGAACTTGAGCTGGAGGAAGTGTATAAATATTTGGGAATTGATGAAGAACTGACAGTAAAACACGAACAAATGTGAAAAAGTCAGTAAGGAATATTTTAGAAGACTAAAATTATTACTGAAAAAAACCCTGACATCTAGGAACAAAGTCCAAGCTATAAACCAACTTGCTTCTCTTGTTCTAACTTACAGTTTTGGGGTGACTGACTGTCTCCAAATGTATTTGATCAGTTGGACAGGAAAACAAGAAAAATGCTTCATACTCATCAAATGATATATAAAATCAGTGTATACCAAGACTATATAGCTCTCAATCTGAAGGAAGTATAGTTCTCCTTGAAATTAATTATATGTAGAGATCTGCAATTGTGGAACTGCATACATATCTGCTGACCTTAATAGATCCAAACATAGTGAAGGTTTTAAATCATGATAAGAAGAAGTCTAAGATGTCCTCTCTACTTAGTTTAATAGAATCATTCAGGTGTCAAGTGAGAATGGAAATCAAACCAGACATAGCAAAAATACGACAGAAACTGAATGTGCCAAAACAAGCCATAAATATAGTTTCAAGTATAGAAAATTCCTGGAACAACCTCATGCTGATCAGGATTTGACACAGGAAGGGTCACTATTATAACCTTGAATGATTAAAAGAGTGAACGCTCTTTAATTGACCCCCTAAAATCGAAAGCACTAAATCCCAAAAACATGGAACAGTGTTTTTTTTCCAAGGGAAAAAAATTGCTGCTCCGCAAAAAAAAAAATCCAAACACATAATAAAGTGGGGGCTTCACCCCCCACACACCTCAATGTGGGTGACCCCCACACCCCCCCTACTTAAATATACCAACTCCGAGATCGCACCACAGTGGAGGACATGGCAAAGTCCCAAAAATGGCTCAGTGATTTTTTTCCCTGGGAAAAAAATCTCTGTTCCGTGTGTTCAGCATTTAGTGCTTTCGATTTTGGGGGCAATTAAAGAAAATTCACTCTTTTAATCATTCGAGGTTATAATGTAGACCCCACAGGAATGGTTAAGGCGAGGTAAATTTAAACCAAAAGATGAAAGGTTAATAAAAGGTTAATATTAGCAGCTCAGGATAGTGAACTACATACCTGTAATTTTCCAAAGTCCATTGAACATGTCGGAGAAACAGACTAATGCAGGTTCTATAAAACAGAACTAGAAATAGTCACATATCTCATTGCTGTATGTGATACAGTAATGGCAGAGGTCCGATATACTGAAAGGCATAATAATCTGGCAAGACTGTTGCACTAAGGATTGTGCAACACTATGCTATTGAAGCAGCTAAGAAGCATTGGAAAGATGAGCCACAAAGCATTATGGAGAATGATATAGTTTATATCACATGATTTCACCCATTCTCAAAAGTTCTGAAAATAGATGCAAAAAGACAAGATATAGTAGTCCAAGAAAAGAAGGCAAAAGTAGCACTAATCATTGAAATTGCAACACCCAGTGATTACAATTTCTTATGTACAGACTTGCATAAAGTCATAAAATATCAAGATTTGCAGGCAGAAATGTGGAAGAAGGATACACAGACAGTTCCAATAGTAGGAGAAGCAGTGGGTCTCATAAAAAATAATTTACAGTGATATTTAGATATGCTACAGATATATGTAACTGTATTAATTGCAGGAGTCAGTTATAGGCACATTACAGATGCTGTGAAAAGCACTTTTGGTTAACATCAAAGATTAAAACAGCACAAATTTCACAAACTTTAATTATACTTTTCCTTAGGAATGGGTTCCAGTCCCATCATGGTATTAGAAACCCAAAAGACATGGAGAAATTAAAAGAGGATAATCTGGATTGTGAGGTATTTAAATAAGACTTGGAAATTGAAGAAAATTGTGTTCAGGTAATGATGAATATTCAAAAGCTATATGCTTAATGCAGATTGTGTTTGAGCTTTTTCCCTGCTATAGAGTTAATAAACCCTCTACTCTTTCAATAAGTACTTAGGGATCATTACATGCACCCAAGTTCAACCAATGCAGGCAAATGATACCTGAGTTTAACTTCTTATCTGAAGAATGGCCCACTCACACGAGTATAGCACCCCTTTATGCTATAGTGCAGTGTCAGTAATGGAAAATGAAGCAGGAGCTGCACAGGGCATTGCCAATGACATTTTTATTTTACCCTGATACCAATATCTTGTTACTTTTATTCTTCAAATTACATTTGTTGCTGTTGCATTTCCAACCAAAATAGAATGCAGTAGGCATCCCTGCCTTATCTCTTTGTCTGGTTTAATAATCCTTCTTAGCAACCTATTAACAAAAACTCTTCGTTATTCTTTATTGCATGCTAACTTCATAAATATGCAAGCAATAATGCCTGCTAGGTGTGTATGTTAATGTGTAATTAACACCCTCCCAGGGGTGTTATGAAGCCCAACGCCACATTAACACACATCCTAGAGGGCATTATTGGACTTAGAGAATAGGTTCGCTGTAAAATTGTTGTTTTACTTGCTTATTTTCTTTTAAATACTACATTATTTTTTTACATATTTTTAATGCAAAATAATTCCTCCGCCTAAAAAATAAATAAGTAAGCAAAACATAACAATTTTACATAGAAACCATTCTCTGTCTCATACACACATACACAGTCTAGTCTGCTTTCACACATACTTACATACACACACACAGTCTCCTTTGCGTTTATGCACACATTCACTCACACAAGATCAGTCTCACACTTTCTCAGTGTCTCTCACACACAGTCTCCTCTGCTTTCATGCATACATTCACAAATGCAAGATCACTCTTACTCTCTTTTGATCTCTCACACATACACACAGTCTCCTCTGCATTCATACATGCATTCAGTGACACACGATCGCTCTCACTTTTCCTCCAACTCTCTCGATCTCACACACACACACACACACACACACACACACACACACAAACACACACAGTTTGATTCTCTCTCTTTTTTGTTTTTTTTTTTTTTTACATTTTACACAGCAGAACCACTGCTTAATGAACATAAAATAATGGCGGCCATTATTTTTTTTCCAGTCTGAGCTCCACAGCAGCTTGATATAGGTTCATAGGTTCATAGGTTCATACTAGGCTATCTGCCCAAGGGCATTTATAAGCCTAGCCCATAGTTATTTGGCTTTTAGTTTGAATAAAACTATGCCTATTATTTTGCTGTGCCTCTGTCAAGCAGTGACACTGAAGTAATCCCTGGGGTATATCTGCAATCCCCCATCCATTGGTCAAGATTCCTCTTGAACAAGGCCAGCGAGGTGCTCTGCCTCACATGTACTGGGATTTTGTTCCACAGCATAGGGAGTCTCTGGGTGATGAATCTGTCCCTCCAGCATGTTCTATTAATAACCGTGTCAAGGTTTAAGTCTCCTGCCCTTGTGGTTCTGAGGGATCTAGATTTTTTGAGGTGAAGCATATTCATCAAATCAGGGTTTGACATGGCCTTATATGTCAGGCACAGGTCACTTCTGAGACTGAATAGAGCTGGAGTTCTTTCAGTCGGGCAGCATAAGACATATTTTTGAGACCCTTTATCCTTTTGGTGAGGAACTTTTGGGGCCTTTCCAGCTGCTGCAGGTGTCTGGTCAGATACATTCCGAATGGGGCATTGTACTCAATCATAGGTCTAATGAGTGATGAGTACAGGGGGGCGATGACCTCCCTTGATCTAGATGTGAATCCCTTCATGATCAGGTGGGCAATGTAGAAGGTTTTCCTAACTACTTTAGCAACATGAGTGTCAAACGAAAGGCTACTGTCAACCTGGGTCCCCAGATCCCTGATGACTTCTTCTATGCTCAGTGGATTGCCACCTATATGGTAGCTAGGGGTAACCTTGTTTTTCCTGAGGGTATGACTATGCATTTCTTGTCATTTAACTTTAGGCCATGGCTCTGGCACCAGTTATCCATTTCTGTGAGGCCCTTCTGAAGGATATCTGTGTCAGATGTGTTTTCGACTATGGCGCCCAGTTTGCAGTCATCTGCAAACTTTGTCAGCCATAACCCTCCTGTGTTTGCTTGTACTTCAGAAAAGTAGATGCCGAACAAGAGTGGACCCAGGACTGAGCCCTGTGGGACACCACTTGTGACAGGCTTTGAGTCTGACATGGCTCCAGCAACTCTGACCCTGTGGGTTCTGTCACTTAGCCAGTTTGCAACCCATCTTGTGATGTATGGGTTTACATTCAAGCTGATGAGTTTTTTGATGATACCTGAGTGGGGTATTGTGTCAAAGGCCTTTGCCAGGTCAAGGTAGGCTGTATGGACTGCCTTTCCCTCATCAATGGCCTTGGTGACTGTCTCGAAAAAGTCAACCAAGTTTAAAAGGCATGATCTGCCTTTGACAAAGCCAAACTGGGTTGGATCCAAAGTCTGCAAGTTCCCTATGTCTTTATTTATGAGTTCCATTATGATCCTCTCCATGGCTTTGCAGATAAGGCTTGTCAAGCTAATGGGGATATTCCAGGGTCGGTGGAGGCACCGCCCTTGTGAAGTGGGACCACAGTCGCTGTGCGCCCTCCTTGAGTGCGTGTACGATCCTGAGGTGAGGCTAAGATTAAACAACTGTCCTAACTGCGTGTTTAATTCCTCATTGAGTTCATGGAGCACACAGCGGGGGACACCATGCGGTCCCATGGATGCTGTGTTTTTTGCTTTGGAGAGAGCAGTTCTCACCTGGGAGTTGGAGGTGTTTGGGGGCTACAATCCTCTGGTATAGATATCTCTCCTTTTGGGGGAGGGAGAAGTTTGCACTGAACCTGTCAGCCAGTATGTTGGCAATGTGTGTAGGTTCAGTAATCTTCACATCATTTTGAACTAATTCTGAGCATATCTGGGAGTTTCCTCCTAGGTTTCTAACATAGCTAAAGAAGGCCTTATGATTTTCTTTTGAATCATTGGCGATTTTTCTCTCAAAATTTGCCTTGGATGATTTTATGAGAGCTCTTAGTTTTTTACTTATAATGATCAAAGGTGTCTTACCTTTCAAGGATTTTGCTCTATCTTGTAGTAGCTTCCTCCTTTTGTTGTAGAGCTTGTTTATGGCTGGGGTCCACCAGACTGGACGCTTGCCTTTGGTACAAAGAGTCTTAGTTTTGTTTGGGATTGCCTGATCCATGCAGTCCTGTAGGTGCTGGTAGAAGGCATTTGTAAGTGATTCAGCGGTTTGATTAATGTTTACCACTGGCTCAGGGGCCTTAAAGGAGACCACACTAGTTTTTAGAAGTGTGAAGTCGGCTTTTGAGAAGTTTTTCACTGTGGTCTTTTTATTTCAGGTGGGGCGGGATGAGGACCTCCAGCGAGATTAGTTTATGATCTGATCTCACCAGTGAGGGGTATACTTCCGGTGTTGAACATTGTGATCCCATGTTCGTGATGATGAGATCAAGTATGTTTTCTCCTCTTGTGGGGATAGTGACTAGTTGTTCCATGGCATTTGAGTTTATGAACTCCAGGAACCTTTGGGCTAGAGTGTTTGGGCTTGAGTAGTGTTCCCAGTCTATATTAGGGTAGTTGAAGTCACCTAGTATGATGGTGTTTGGAGATACATTTATCCCCTCCATTGTTTTCAGGAAGGCCATGTGAGGTTCCTGAGTTTGAGAGGGTGGCCTGTAACATGCTACAATTTGCAGAGCAGTCTTGCCTATGGTTAATTGCACCTGGATGGTCTCCGATGCATCGTTGCCACCAACCTTGAGGTGTGGGTGTCCTTTATGAATATGGACACCCCCCTCCTTCTTGGTGTTGTCCGGATTTTGGGGCCGGGCATGATATGAGGTGAAACCTGCTAGTGCTGGGGTGCTCTCAGGAGCCTTGAACCAGGTTTCTGTCCCAGCACAGACATCGATGTTCTCCATACTGAGAAGGGCCTCGAGTGCGTGCATCTTGAGATTGAGACTTCTGGCATTGAGCAGCATTACCCTTAGTTTTTTACTTTTGTGTTCTAGGGTGGTAGGTTTAGAATTTGAGCCTTGCCTAAAAAGGCACTATGGGGTGGCAAGAGCCTTTGCCAATATCCGGAAGCCTAGGGGTGACAGGTGCAAGCCGTCCCTGCGAAGCAGCATGGCTTGTCCAGCATGTCATCCCAGGCAGACAGACATTGGATCCCCTTTGAATGACACCAGAATTTAAGCCAATTATTAAAGCTGATCATCTTATCACTGTATTGTGGCATCATTCTAGGTGAAGGTAGGATACTGCTCAAGGTCAGGGTCATACCTGCCTGGGCTACATAATCAGAGAGCTCCTCAATGTCTCTTTTCATGTAGTCAAGGAAGTGCGTCTCAGGTCATTGACACCAGCGTGGACAATGACTGAGTCGTACTTGTACCTGCTGTTGAGAGACCTGAGTGCTTGTGTTATGTGGTGGATTTTAGCGCCCGACAGGCAGCTTACTGTGACCTTCTCCTTACTCAGTCTGGTGGCGGGGCGTCAGTGTGTCTAACTATGGAGTCACCTATGACAAGTATGTTAGGTGTTGTATTTGGCCTTAAGGGCAGTGACTGCTTTGCACACTGATTTTGTTGTTTATGTGTTGTTTGTGTGGTGTATTGAGTTTGCAGTTGCTTGGGTGTCTGCTTTGGAGGCCTCTGCTGTTTAGGTAAATTTTACTCAGAGCCTCGAGTATGTCTTAGTGTGTTTATGTGTTTGATTCAGTGGTGTGGTTGAGTTATGTGAGACTGGTATTGTGGTGTGTGTAGTTGCCTTCTCCTCCTGCCTGGTCTTGCCAGTCCTGAGTTGAGAGAGCTCAACCTCCAGTCTGGCTAAATAGCTGCATCTCTCACAAGTGTTAGTGTTACATGGGAGGAGGAGATGGTTGTCCGTGTACATGAGGCAATTGTAACATTGTCTCAGAATTCCCAGATTCACCAAATGGGCAGGAGAGGACGCCAGCATCTGACCCTTCGACATGCTAGAAAGATGTATGAGTTGGTATGAGACAGAAAAGTAGTGGGCTTAGCAGGGAAGTGGGCACTCCTGGGGGGTTTTGCTAGTGAGAGATTTGTATAATATAGGAGTGCTTGACCTGCAAAGAGAATGCTTATAAGACAAGGGATATGCTTATAAGACAAGTGCTGAGCTTTTTGAGAAGAAAAAGCTATTTGGAACAAGTGCTGCACTTTTTAGTGTAGGTGTAAACTGTTTAGGTTCCTAACAGAGCAGTTCTAAGGGAAAAATTAAAGAACAGACTTTCTGGAGCCAGAAAGAGTTTAACCTTGTTTAACGGCTGCCCGATGCTGCTCTAGTGGCAACTCGGCTAAAGCACGTTAAAGCGTGCTTGATAGCAGGGGCTGGAAAGAAGCAGGAATAGACCCAAAGGGAAAATAAAACTACAGTTTCAAGTCAGTAACCACCTCACGGGGGCAGGGAAGCTGCTCAATGTTAGTCACTGCCACTGATCAACAGAGACCCTCCCTCAGCCCAAGCAAAATGGCCTCACAGAAACTTTCAAACAGTTCAGGAACAGCAAGCCTGTAACTGAACTTTTTAACTCTCAGAAAAGTGGGAAAAAGCAAGATTTTTTTTTTTTTGTTTTTACAGAGATAGCAGAGGTTCACAAGTAATATCAAGTTATAACAGTGCAGTAAATGACCCCACACAAGAGTGCTAGGTCAAGGACAGAAAATATGCAAGTTTTAAGAAAAAACGATTTAAAATTAAGTGCAAACAGGAAATTCAGCAAACAGCTTTTGGTTGTGCTCTAAATACAGCTACTAATACAGAAATCAAGTTTAACAAGCCAGAAAATGCTCAAGCTAGGCAGCTATGCAGAAAAACTTAGCAAATAAACAGAGAAAAAATACTTAAAATCTCAAAAGTGGCTCCCTTCTTCTCTCAGCGTTTTTCCTCTTGGAGGGTGCTTCACCAACAGCCAACAAGCCTGAAAAGATGCTCAAACCATGAGGCAACTAGGTTTTAAGAGAGGAAGATGAAGGAGTTATGGAAATGACCCCTAGTGGCCAATAAAACTACAGTTTCAAGTCAGTAACCACCTCTACGGGGGCAGGAAGCTGCTCAATGTTAGTCACTGCCACTGATCAACACAGAGACCCTCCTTCAGCCCAAGCAAAATGGCCTCACAGAAACTTTCAAACAGTTCAGGAACAGCAAGCTTGTAACTGAACTTTTTTAACTCTCAGAAAAGTGGGAAAAAAGCAAGATTTTTTTTTTTGTTTTTGCTTTTTACAGAGATAGCAGAGGTTCACAAGTAATATCAAGTTATAACAGTGCAGTAAATGACCCCACACAAGAGTGCTAGGTCAAGGACAGAAAATATGCAAGTTTTAAGAAAAAACGATTTAAAATTAAGTGCAAACAGGAAATTCAGCAAACAGCTTTTGGTTGTGCTCTAAATACAGCTACTAATACAGAAATCAAGTTTAACAAGCCAGAAAATGCTCAAGCTAGGCAGCTATGCAGAAAAACTTAGCAAATAAACAGAGAAAAAAATACTTAAAATCTCAAAAGTGGATCCCTTCTTCTCTCAGCATTTTTTCCTCTTGGAGGGTGCTTCACCAACAGCCAACAAGCCTGAAAAGACGCTCAAACCATGAGGCAACTAGGTTTTAAGAGAGGAAGATGAAGGAGTTATGGAAATGACCCCTAGTGGCCAATAAAACTACAGTTTCAAGTCAGTAACCACCTCTACGGGGGGCAGGGAAGCTGCTCAATGTTAGTCACTGCCACTGATCAACACAGAGACCCTCCTTCAGCCCAAGCAAAAATGGCCTCACAGAAACTTTCAAACAGTTCAGGAACAGCAAGCCTGTAACTGAACAGTTTTAACTCTCAGAAAAGTGGGAAAAAAGCAAGATTTTTTTTCTTTTTGTTTTACAGAGATAGCAGAGGTTCACAAGTAATATCAAGTTATAACAGTGCAGTAAATGACCCCACACAAGAGTGCTAGGTCAAGGACAGAAAATATGCAAGTTTTAAGAAAAACGATCTAAAATTAACTGCAAACAGGAAATTCAGCAAACAGCTTTTGGTTGTGCTCTAAATACAGCTACTAATCCAGAAATCAAGTTTAACAAGCCAGAAAATGCTCAAGCTAGGCAGCTATGCAGAAAAACTTAGCAAATAAACAGAGAAAAATACTTAAAATCTCAAAGTGGCTCCTTCTTCTCTCAGCGTTTTTCCTCTTGGAGGTGCTTCACCAACGCCCAACAAGCGTGACAAGCTCAAACCACGAGGCAACTAGGTTTTAAGAGAGGAAGATGAAGGAGTTATGGAAATGACCCCTAGTGGCCAATAAAACTACAGTTTCAAGTCAGTAACCACCTCTACGGGGCAGGAAGCTGCTCAATGTTAGTCACTGCCACTGATCAACACAGAGACCCTCCTTCAGCCCAAGCAAAAATGGCCTCACAGAAACTTTCAAACAGTTCAGGAACAGCAAGCCTGTAACTGAACTTTTTTAACTCTCAGAAAAGTGGGGAAAAAGCAAGATTTTTTTTGTTTTTGTTTTTACAGAGATAGCAGAGGTTCACAAGTAATATCAAGTTATAACAGTGCAGTAAATGACCCCACACAAGAGTGCTAGGTCAAGGACAGAAAATATGCAAGTTTTAAGAAAAAAACGATTTAAAATTAAGTGCAAACAGGAAATTCAGCAAACAGCTTTTGGTTGTGCTCTAAATACAGCTACTAATACAGAAATCAAGTTTAACAAGCCAGAAAATGCTCAAGCTAGGCAGCTATGCAGAAAAACTTAGCAAATAAACAGAGAAAAAATACTTAAAATCTCAAAAGTGGCTCCCTTCTTCTCTCAGCATTTTTTCCTCTTGGAGGGTGCTTCACCAACAGCCAACAAGCCTGAAAAATGCTGCTGTAAAGCGGCAGACTCATTTTTCACTGGGCATTACTTGTACATTAATACCCTGCTGGAGAATGTTTGTTCTCCAGTCAGTGTGTTGATGTACAGTTTGCCCATTTTCTAAAGTGTTTTATCACACCTTATTGTCATGCAAAATATTCCATAACAGATTATACATCATATTACCAAATGCCTATGACACATCACATGTTATCAATTTAGTCTCATGATGGGTCTATACTACCAAATCGAAAAACCCTTATAGCGAATACCTAAATATTGACCCCTATACCTCGAACCGCGAAAATCCCGAATGCACTAAATAGCGAAAAATAAAATACCGAACTGTCATAGTCGGCCAACCTCACCACCCGCTACATACTACCAACCCAAACAAAATAAATAAACCACATGCATACACTAACCAAACCATACTTCTAACCTAAAGCAACCACCAAAACCCTACTTCTAGCCCTATACTAAACCCCGCATACACAACTAACTATGCACTACCCTTAACCCCTCCCTAACCCTAAGGTCCATAACTACCGCACACTTCCCCTACCAAAATATACACTAACAAAATAAATAATTTCCATACATACATTTAACAAAACCCTACTTCTAGCCCTACACTAAACCCCACATACACAACTAACTATGCACTATCCTTAACCCCTCCCTAACCCTAAGGTCCGTAACTACCGCACTCTTCCCCTACGAAAATATACACTAACAAAATGAACAATCTACATACATACATTTAACAAAACCCTACTTCTAACCCTACACTAAATCTTACATACATTACCTATCTATGCACTAACATTAACCTGCACCCTAGCCCTAAAGTCCCTAACTATCCAACACTTACTTTATGCAGCTAATCCACAGACAGGCCAACCATGGTAATTCAAAATATCTACATTCGTGGTTTTGGGCGTTCGCTCTAATCCCATTTTGTGCAATACGTGTCAACGTTTACGTAGTCATGTAAATGTATTTTCGCTCAGCTAATATAGACCCCTCATGATTACTGTACAAAAAGCTATCTACTAATTATTTTAATCTTATAAGCTTCTCTGTGTCTCTTTTTATGCCATAAATTTCATTTGGAAGCAGTTCTAGTATTTCACATTTTGTCAATATTTACATCATAGTTTTTTTATCTAGATTTTCTTTGTAACAGGCTTTCAACTAGCCAACTCTGTTTTTTCACCCTTCTTACATAAATCTAATTATGCCCTCACAAATAACCCTGTCCAAGGTATTATTTTCTTTCTATTCATTCAGTACTTCCAAGTATAAAAATGCTTACTGTACTACATCTTTGAAAAATGCTTTCCAACACCATCTGTATCAGGTACCGACTGTTCTTTAATGCACTTTAATACACTTTCCAATGCTTGTATTCTGACATATCTTTCTAACAAGTTATTTGAATCCTTTATCATCTTCTTTACTAGTCAGCTGTTGCTAACACAAACAAAAGTAAAGGGCAAAAAGTGCAACAACTGCAGCAAAAATGAAAAAGGGATAATAGAAAACCAAAACATTCTATCTGATGAACTTTTGGAGTACCATGATGAAAGCATTTATATGTTGTGATTATCAAAGAATTTTATCTTTTTTGGTTATTAAAGAACTTTTGGATTTTCTGTTTTAGTTTAAATGGCAAAGTTTATTTGGTTTCAACAAGCTGCTGTGCCAAGTGTTTTTTATTTTAATTTTTGGTTTGTTTTTTTCCCACTTTTGGGGTGTTTTGTTTGGTTTTGTATTATCCCTGTTTCATTTTGTAGCTGTTTCTAACACTTCTCCATTTGGACTATGCAAATGCTAATATATTCTTCTAATTCTACTATTACTTCTGCTTACTTCACTGACATTCCCGTTTTAGATCCATCAGTGATTACCACTTTTTTTTCTCATTTTTTTCAGAAAAGGTGAAACTATCCCTTTTTCTCTATAAAAAGTCTACATTGAAATAACTACTTTAATGCTTTGCATATTTTCCTCATGCATCTCAATTTCTTCAAATACTCCATATCTTGCTTTTCCATTATATTACTGAATTCCTGAATTACATTTCAGTACCATCTTTTATTGTTTAACAAAAAACTTTTCTACCTCCAAAAAAACTTTCTTACAGCTTACCTAAAGTTCTGTTTGAGAATTATATAAAGATCTTATTGTCATATGATCCATCCATAACTAATATTTCTTTGTTCAATATTCATCATTCATTTTACATCATTTTTGCCCCACCCCACACATAATATGTATGGCACTGCTTCCCAGTGCCCCACATCCATGCCATGTTTACCAGCTATAAATCCTCTGAACTTCATCTGAATCCTGCTAGCACCAGTTGTGGAAACTAAGGGCATGGGGGTTTCATTGTGAGTTTTGTTGTTGTTATGCCCTAACCACTTTCTACATGCCGCCTTTGCATTCTCCAACATTCAGGAAGGACTCCTCCCATCATAGGAGCATCATCGGAGAATGCCCTTCATCCTAGGATGGGTCCCCCCCATTTTTCCATGCCAATGCCCCAGATACCTGAGATGCTAATTGAATCTGAGTTATTTGGGTTGTAGTTATGGGTTTAAGCATCTAAACTATGGTGCTGGACTTTCCATTTTACATCTTGTCAGTGCTTTTATTCCTTTACCTTCCAACAGCACCTCCATAGTTCCTGATACTCACCCACAAGTTCAAATGATCTGTAAAACTTGTTAATT
>NC_056729.1:450652873-450710373 GCF_019279795.1 Protopterus annectens
AGAATGGATGGTTGCTGTGTACATGGAGCTTGTGGGGGGGATGAACCATGGGTATGAAATTATGGATCGAGGCATGTTGGGGTTGGATGGACCGATTCAAATCAGACCGCCTCATGGACATAAGTGCAGGGGCGGGCGGAAGAGAAACTGAGATAATGTGTAAGAAAGAAGTGAACTCACGTGCGGTGCTGGGAGGGTGAATCGGAGGGATTAGGATAGTTCAGGCTGAGGAATGCACCTCAAGCAGAAAGTGTTAAGAAATGAGCGAGATTGCCCATATGTGTCCGCATATCCTCACCAACAGTCTCCCATGTGTACAACAGTAACAGTACATAAAAATGAAATGAAAAAAACCTTTTTTTTTTAAATGCAATTAAAGCTAACCATAGTTGTGTGGGTGTGCCCATCTCTTAGCTACGGTTAAAGCAGCTTAAAAGGCTGAAGAGGATAACAAGGAAGATATATGCAAATGACACAGAGCAGCGATAGTGTAGTGGGCAGAGCAGCCACCTAATGAGTAGGCATTCCCGGTTTGAGTCCCACTACAGCATAGTCTGTTTTACATGGCAAAGCACGTTATAACCAATTTTGTTTGTTGCAAAACCCAATAAATAACACATATTTATGAACTAAAGTACTGTGGGAAATGCACATGTGAAGTATCAATGTCATAATGAATAAGGCACTAGTAAGCAGGTTTAAGCACAAATAAGCAGTAGTAAGCATATGTAAGCACTAGTAAGCATGTTTAAATGTGTCTGCATGGGGGTAAGCACTGCCTACACAGATTAAGCAATATGGAAGCTAACTGAGTATAAGAGAGTGCAACCGGAAGTCAGCAGTGCTTAGCCCCACCAAACATGCATACAACCGCTTTCAACTGCTTTAAAGTGCCTTAATCACTCCATATCCAATGGCCTGTGTTCTGCCCAGCAGCAAAATAAACAGCCTCTGCAAGGTTTGAACTCAGGACCCTGTACACTACAGTCACAGTAGTTAACCACTACAACATCAGAGCCATACATAAGACTCAGGTGTCAACAAAGAAGTCCACACCATAGGAAAATCAAACTGAACATGTGAAATGAATCAATGTACAGTATGATGTTGTATAACCTGCAACATAACATAAATATGTGAACTGGAGTACTGCAGTAAGGCCAGATGTGAGGCGTTATTGTATTAAAGTGTTGAAGTCCCCAGGACCCCATACAGTGTACGTACACAGGAATCACAGATGCCAGACACAGATATAACATGTAATACATAATAAATCAATGTTGAAAGGAAAATATAATGCTAAATAGATATTAAGCAATGCTAAGCATTGCACAGGTCTGCCTACATGGTGTAAGCAATGTGTAGGCCGGCTAACTCAATCTGCCCAGTGGTATGCCCCTTTAAGCAATACCAGCATTAGGTAAGCAGGTGTGCCCATAGCTTAGCCTTTTCAAAACTGTCCAATCATGGTAAAGTGCAGGAAATCGGGCATATTTAAACCCCACAGGTGCCAATAATTCCCATACCTGGTTGCAGCCCCCTACTGTAGGCAGAATGGCTGGAGCTGGGGAAGGCACTTGATTTACAGTGCAGCGATGAGGCACCCAGGAGTCCAGATTCATGGTATGGCTCCTGGTAAAACACCATGAGGAGAGACTACTGCAGCGCCAGTACCAGGACTCTCAGTATTAAGTGGAGATCTGGGACAGTCTCGCCCGTGACCTTACCAGTGCCACTGGTATCCCTTGGATTGGTGAGCAGGTCAGGCATCACCATGCTGACCTGAAATGGTGGAGGGGTGATCTCTTGGACCAGTGGATCCAAGAAACAAGGCAGATGGCTGATGCCCCATTACTGAGTAAGTACCCATTCTACTACGTAGATAATGATTGCCTAGCTTGTGTATACTATAGATAGTTAATGGCTAAATATCACTGTATTTCTCTGACAGCTGCAGATGAGCGGGCTGTGAACCTGCAAGCCCATGCTGCTAGGCTGCAAAGGCTGCGTCGCAAGGCACGTTAGTAATATTCCCTCATGTACTGTCATAACAAATATATATAACAGTTCTGGAAAGTGTTGCACCAGTATAAAAATGTATTGTGTATGGAATGTACTGAATAAACCAGACAATATGACAGGAAGACTGTCATGTAGGTTGCGTGGAAATAAAGGTGTAATATCTTGTGAATAAAACAATAACCCCAGGAGTGCTTGTGTACATTTTGCTGTCATATGTTGTTGTAGTGTTGCATTCTATAAATAGTACTGTTTCATTAAGCAGTCTTACCCACACTGTTGAACGCAGTTAAAATGTGTAGGAAGCTCAGTATAACAATGTTGGAAGTCCCAAGAGGTCAGTCATATAGAACAACTGAGGGAGACTTAGACAGAAACCATTGGAATGCTTTACACCAATTCCCTGATAGCACAGTGTACTGTGATGTCAACTGTCATATTTTTACCACACACACAACAGGGGTTTGAATCCCGGGAGTGGTAGTAAGTTGTATGCATAATCATACCCCACAACTGTACAGAGTTTGCGAGAATATTCAGATAGAATGCTGCATGCATAACTAGACCCAACAACTGTACAGACTTTGCTAGAATGTTCAGATAGTATGTTGTAAGCACAATCTTAACCATCAACTCTACAGACTGTGGCAGAATGTACAGGTAGTAAGCTGTATGCATAGTCATATCCATCAACTGTTCTGATCTGTCCAGCATGTCCAGATAATGGCCCAAATCTGCTGCCTGGTAACCTGTTCCCCTGCCAAATAAGTGTGATGATCCAAGAAATGTAGGCAGCCTATACTGACATATAATGGATAGTCAAAAATGAACATAAAAAGGGAATGTATATGGAAACAAACCTGTCATTGTAGCATCTCACCCAAAGTGTATGACAGCTATTCCAAAATATGTCACAGTAACACCTGCGTCCTGTCAAGCCTTGACCATAGTGTGTGCAATAACGGACTGTAAGGTATGTGTATAACATCAACATGGAATCTGGGAGTATGTGTAGTATTTGTCAAGTAGTGTTAACAAATATTTCTCCACAGCTATAACAGGTAAGAGATGTAGACTGTAGGTACAACACAGTTCACTCATATACTTGTCTACAAGCATGGCATCTGGGAGTATGTGTAGAATGTACTGTTAATGATTTTCTCAACAGCTATAACAGGTAAGAGGTGTGGACTATACGTAAGACACAGTCCACGTATATACTAATCTACAAACATGCCATTGTACAAAGTAAGGCCATTGGGTAGTGTAATAATACATGTAAGGGAGAGATCACTGCAGTAACTAAGAAAGTTGTGAAAACTACAGGGATATATTATTTGTTAAATGACCTCTCTCTCTCACCCCCATCATATGTGCAACAATAACCCAATTACACACCTCACTGGGTATGTGTACATTCCAATCTTTTGTTGGGACATATGTCCTATTGGTTAACAAATATTCACATTTGGTTTTAACCATGTGCCATGTTAAAATACCCCCATACTGGTGGCCTGTTGCCATCAATGAAACCTGCATGCTGTTGTAATGGCCACTGTTGTCCCATATATGCATGTGTTCTGCTTGCTCTGCAGCTGTTGTAAATCTGGAATACCTATGCATGCTGTTATAACTAAACCTGAATGCTGTTGACTATTACTAACTCAAATCATTCTTAAAACTGCAACACCATAGCTTGTATTGGAAGGCCGGTCCCATCGCACTCACATCTCCCACCTCAGCTGGCCATGGCACCAGCACACCTGTGGCCAAGCCTGGGACCTCCTCTTCTGTTGGCCCTGCACCACCTTCGGGTGGAACTGTTGCAGGGGATGGAGCTCGGCCCGCCTGGGAGCAGGGGCGGAGAGGTACCTGACACCCACCATCAGGTCCAGGCCATGGTGCTTAGGGAGCTCAACAGGGAGTTTTGAGAGTGGCTACACCAGCTTGAGAGCCACATGGTGCAATTAGAGGGTGAGCCTGCCCCTGCTACGCAGCCCCCAGCACAGCCACCCTTGGGGCCATGAAGGTGCAGTGGTGTCTGCCCATAGGTGGGGACTGCATTCCCACTGTATCCATTTGGGGGCTCATGGGCTTGCAACTTCCAAACATCCCTCCCCGTCCAAGGTGTTTACCCCCACATGTGTCATATACCACCCCTGTATGTGTCTTGTTTGTTTTGTCTGTTAACCTACCCAACCTACCTCTCCAAATATACCTACTACCCCTCACCTACATCCCACTCTCACCTGAAAGAAAAAAAAAAGGGCAATCTCTACCCACAAAAAAAGTTCGCCCCATACATAGCTGTCCATTTCACACATGTCCACTGGACACATGTAATCCAGTCTAATTGGCATCACAATGATTTATCATGGTCCTCACCCCCTCCCTGGGGTTTGAGTGTCCAAATCTACCTCCACATTCAGTGTATATGTACAGCTGTTGCTGTAGAAGAAATGGGCACCTATGGACCTTCCCTACACCCTTCCTGCACATCCCTGGCTATTTTCCCTACTGTCTTTCCCTCTTTGTGCCCCTTTTTCACCACTTTCCTATCAACCCCTTTTTCTTTTCTTTTAAAGAAATTAGCACGGGAGTAAAGAAGAGTAAGCAATTTTAAGCAGCAGTAAGTGGGTTTAAGCCTGTTTGCGTGGGGGTAAACACTGCCTACATAGGTTAAGCAATTTAGAAGCTAACTGAGTGTAAAAAACTGTGACCAGACGTTAGGAGTGCTTACCGTCGGGCAAACCCACGCAAACCTGCTTACAACTGCTTAAAAGTGCCTTAATCACTCTGTAGCCAACGGCCCTTGTTCTGCCCAGCAGCAAAATAAACAGCCTCAAACCCAGGATGCTGCACACCATACACAAAGTGATTTACCACTAAGCCATGCCAGATAGACATAAACCTGATGTTTACAGAAACATATCATCCGGCCCAGTCATGTAACAGTACAGAGAATGCATACCAACATCTAGATGCATGTGTGTGTAAATATATTAATATCCAAACAAATGCAACATATCTATATATGTATATATATATATATATATATATATATATATATATATATATATTTAGAAGTATTTACATATATACATATATATAAACATATATACATGCAAATGCCTACATTGACACATATATATGCATCTATATGTCTACATATACACAGCAAGGTACATATATGTACACAGATATATAGCTATGTAGGTATATACAGACATAGTCATATGTATGTAAGCTGATATATATATCTATATAGGTATATGTGGCCATACATCTGTAGATAGCAATGGTAGGTTAACAGAAACAAATATGCCCACATGCACCGCTAATGGGGTTGAAGGCCCCAAATAATATACGCCTTGTATGAATAGGCACACCTCCCCCAGCCAAACACATCCTCACTGCAATACACTAGCAAGTGTTGCAGATCCCATAACCAGGACCAGATATGACATGGACACAAGATGTTAACAGTACTACATCCCACCTGTATGATGTCAGACTGGTACTGGTAACATATCATGCAGCACAGTCCGGCTGCCATAGGAATTGTAAAATGTGGAAGCTATCAACATCCCCAGGATACATATACACAGACACATATCTGCAGATACAGATATACCTATATATCTAATTACATATATATATAGATATACATGTGACTACACATACACATGCAGAGATATGTACAGTAAGATACATATGTAGAAGGTGCACAAAATATGGAACATCCACTATGCCTACAGTTCACACCTGAACAACTGGACACTGTATGGGCCACCCATACAAATGACAACCATTGCCTGCAACATATAACCACAGAGAGGTCATAGGAAGAAACACCACACACAGGTTTGCAGGAATGGAAAACCTTTATATGTGTACTGTTACAGTTCTAAATACTATTACTACTGTAATTTGGATTGTCTTCACAGAGACAGTGTGTGTGGGAGGTCTCATCTGCTTTCCACATGTGTGCCATTGGCTACTGACAGACATCCTAAGGACATCATAGTAAAGTACCACTGCTAGCACGTACTGCCCCCGTTGACTGCAGCAGAGATATTGGCCAATATGTGTGGACATTCTGACACACTCTGTACAGTCCAGAGGTATACACAGAACCCCTTAGTGCAAAATATGTGTACTATGCCTGACAATATGGATGTTAACAGCCATGTAGATGGGTATAACACATAACAACTGGTATACATATGCCACCATAGGTTATGCATTCACACACCCCTGTCTGGCCTGACACATAATAACCCCTGGTACAGGGATGCCATGGCCACATACTACCCACTAGATATTGACATACATCTGTACAGCATCCCACTGCTCTGTCTGATATACATGACTATTAAGGGAGGTCCAACAGCAGTACATCTGGCAAGTATCTGCACATGACATCTCACTGGGTAAGTACACTAAGCTGCTAGGCATGTAACAAAGCACTGTACAGGCTACAGGCAGACTGGCACAACACTGGCCTACATCTCCTATGGGGGAATGCACATGTACCTGCATTTATAGCAGGCTGTACAGGCATGTCAGAGCACAGAATAAGATACACCTGTGTGAAAGTGCAAAACCAGAACTAATGAGAACAGAGCCACAGCCACATATGGCAAGCTAGCATAATATTATAGTATATGGACTATCTGTTCAACACCATCCTCATATGTGACATTCACACACTAACCCTTCATATACTGGGCCACTACACAGTTTGGTCTGATGGCTGACTGTGGTATGGGACATGTGTGTGTATAGCCTTACAAACATGTTAGCCAATACGGTAACATACAGTGTAGCAGCATGTGACATCAGCTAGGCCAGGACGTAGGACGGTGACAGCTACCACAGTCTGTACATAGGCCAAGGTACATATTAACAATACACATGCTGTCGACATTCACCATAAGTACACAGACCTCAGTACTGTACAAAAAGCCACAGTATGTCCGGGATATGTCATCAAATATAACTCCTACTGTATATAACATGTGTAGCAGTCTGATATCTGACCAGCTTGTTATCAGATATGATGACACTAATTATGGTGTACAGCACATATGCACCTCTTCATGCATGACATATGTACAAAGGTTAACAGAGTTGTGGCTAGAAGCACATACACAGGGTCAATATTGACATATTGCTGTGATAACCTCATACATTTACTGTTGTAACAGGGTTTGCTGCAACATATGTCCTATGAGGGATATGTAGTCAGTAACTGTCATGGCTTTCACCATCTACAGACTGCAATCCTCACACTACCTTCTGCAGTCCACAGATAGATGCTCCATGGGTAACACATGAAACCAAAGGCACAACACACTGCCCAGTCTGCAGATGAACCTGAAGATGGGGATTCCTCATAAACATAGAACTGACATGGCAGGTACTGAGACGTAGGACAGCCATATCCACACACTCACTCTGTTAAACCAACATTACTCCAAATGCAGTAAAGCAGCACTTACAGTCAGTAGTCAGGTCAGGCACATCCCCCTCCTGTGTGTCACCCTGTTTCCACAGTGTATGTTGTTAGAGGTAAATCCCCAATCCGTCTGAGATGCGGTTTGCCAAACAACAGATCTAGTTCCTGCTCACAGTGAATGAAAAGGGCTAACAACAACATGATGTTCCTAGATATTGGAGTGTGTTTCCATGCAATTGCCTATGGGAATGTTACCACAGCTGTTCCACATGCAGTCAGCTAGGAGAGGGCTGCAATTCATGCAGAGGCCATCAGCTGGCCATGAGAATCACTTAAAATACCTATGCTGCTGCCTAAGCAAAGCAGGTGTAGGTCTACACATCCACCAGAGAGGGAGTGGGAGAGGCAGACAGAGGCAAAGACAGGGAGGAGTGAGAGAGTAAAACCTAAGCATGTTTGTGTCACACACCTACCAGCACAGGGTATCAAACCCCTGATGACTATGTTGTGCTATCACAGTTTCATGCAGTTATTGGATGTGTCACATGGGTTACCTGTTGTGGAGCCTTCAGAACATATATGTGATGGTGAGTGACATCTGCACCAGGGATATGGTAGCTATATGGTAGGTGATGTACACATGCCTGTCCGAATGAACAGGTGCCGGCGTCAACACATCCACACTCTCACAGGGATGCACACACATTGACACACTTGGCAGGGCCAGGATTACAACTCATCAGTAGTGGGATTGCCACAACACATCACTGTGCAGGTATCACATGCACCACACAGGTCATACTGAGTTGTATGGGCAAAGGATATGGGAGGTGTGTGACATCCCTCAGCATGCTTCAGTATGCTAATGGAGGTTGTTGTGAGTGTGGATGTGAACATACACTCCATACAACACACATGCAAACACACATGCATGGGTACATGTCTGCACGGGTGTGCGGGGGTCAACTGTGCCAGTAAGCTATACAAGGCTAGGCAATGGGTATACCTTGGCATCAGGCTACATGACAATGGTCTGCATTGTGCCTCAGGGCTATAGTTTCTGCATTTGCCCACACAGGTGGGTATTGTATCCCCAGTCCAGTCACCTGGGTGACTATTGCGTGTGGCCAATGCTGTGCATCACTTGTCATGTATGTGTTTCTTAGTCCATGACATGGACGGCGTCCGGGATGTGCACACCTCCCACATGCATGTACAGTGACATGTGGAACTGTACTTGTGGTGTCTGGCCCATGTTGTGAACACAAATTATAATCAGATGTGCCAGTCTTGCCCACCTGTGGCGGGAACTGGAAATGGGCAGCAGGTTTACCTTTCACCTACATTGATAGCATGCTAATGGCATTCCCTGGTGTAAGTGGCATCTGTCCATACAGGGCGTGCTGTCAGGCATGGTTTGTTATTTGTGGGTCACATGTGATGGCACCATAGGTGTTGCAGGTGTCCATTGGGGAACATGGGGGAGGTGCACTGTCTGCATATACGTGCATATTGGACAGATGGATGGAGTGCCATGCCCACTGTAGCCCACTGCTATCTCTCCATAGTTACTATTAGTGGCCAATATGCAGTGTATTACCTACAAATTAGCTGTTGCCTAGGCATGTGTGTGTGTGTATGAGACATGGGTTGAGAGTGTGCTCTGGGTAATAGTGGGGTTGTTAACTGTGATTTCCTGGCCTTGATGTCACATGTATGGGTATAGTTTTGCACACTAGCCTCTCAGCTATTTCACATCTGTTATCCCCTGTACAGTGGACATTGTGATATATAGTAGGGCCACCATATAAGAAATATGCAAAACCCACAACACATTGGCCACAGGTGTCACACACACCTCCACACCAGATATGAGTTACAAACACACACACACCTGTCATGTCAGGGAGTAGAACTCCTACTTAACTAGTTTATTACACTACAGCATTATACAGTTACAGTACACGCCACAGAAATTACTGGAGTACTCTTTCCCCAAAGGTGCATATCACATTGGATGACATCAGCAGGATTTCTAAAGTTGGACATTCAAATTGTAGTGAACATGACTAGCCTCACATGCATTGCTCCCTACACAGTGACACATGCACTAAACATCCAAAACCAACATTTGTGGGTGGAGAACCCCCAACAGAGATATATATCACACTACAGCATGGAGCTGTTATAGGACGCACCACAGGGATTAATGGCAAACTCCTTTCCCAAAGGTGTATTTCACAATAAATGACATCAGCAGGATTGCCAAAGTAGATCATTTGAAATGTACTTTATGTGACTAGCCTAAAATGCATTGCTCCCTACACAGACAGTGACACACAAACACACAGAAAACATCCACAACTGACATGTGTGGGTATAGAACCCCTAACAGAGGTCTACATCACACTACAGCATGGCGCTGTTATAGGATGCACCACAGTGATTACGGGAGAGCCCCTTCCCCAAAGGTGTATTTTATAATGAATGACATCAGCAGGATTGCCAAAGTAGGCCATTTGAAATATACTGCGTGCGACTAGCCTAAAATGCATTGCTCCATACACAGACATTGTAACACACACAAAACATCCAGAACCACCATGGGTGGGGATGGAACCCTAACACAGTTGTAAATCACACCACAGTAGTACGCAGTTATGGCACACACTATGGAGATTACTGGGCTACAAATTTCCCAGAGGTGTATTTCTAGGTGGATGACATCAGCAGCTTTGCCAAAGTTGAACATAGGAATTGTATGGAGTGTGAGTACCCTAAAAAGCTTTGCTCTCTACACAGACAGACACACACTTACCATGTCTGATATTAGAACACCTGCCTACTTTATCACATTTCAGCAGTAAGCAGTTTCATGATGCACTATGGAGATTACTGGGTTGCAATCTTCCCAGAGGTGTAGTTCTAGGTGGATGACATTAGCAGCCTTGCCAAAGTTGAGTATATGACTTGCAGGCAGTGTGAGTACCCAAAAAAGCATTGCTCTCTACACAGACAGACACACACATACTTGTCATGTCTGGGATTAGAACACCTACCTTATTACCATATCACACTACAGCAGTATGCTGTTACAAGACGCACTACAGAGATTACTGGGCTGCAATCTTCCCAGAGGTGTATTTCTAGGTGGATGACATCAGCAGCCTTGCTAAAGTTGAGTGTATGACTTGTAGGCAGTGTGAGTACCCTAAAAAGCATTGCTCTCTGGACAGACACACACTTGCCATGTCTGGGATTAGAACACCTACCTAACTACTTTATAACACTAAAATAGTACACAGTTATAAGATATGCGCCAGAGATTACAGGGATACACTCTTCCCTGAGGTGTATTTCTAAGTGGATGACATTAGCAGCCTTGCCAAAGTTGAGTACATGAGCTATAGGCAGTGTGAGTACCCTAAAAAGCATTGCTCTCTACTCAGACACACTTGCCATGTCTGGGATTAGAGCACATATTTAACTACTTTATCACACAACAGCAGTACACAGTCACAGGATGCACTATAGAGATCACTGGGCTATAGCCTGCCCAGAGGTGTATTGTTAGGTGGATGACATCAGCAGCCTTGCCAAAGTTGAGCATTTGAATTGTTGGGAGTGTGGCTACCCCTAAAAAGCACTGCTCTCTACAGTCAGACATGCACACAGTTGCCAAGTCTGGGATTAGAACTCCTACCTAACTAGGCTATCACACTACAGTAGTATGCAGTTATGGGAGGCGCTACAGAGATTACTTGGCTGCAACTCTCCCAAAGGTGTATTTCACATTGGATGACCTCAGCAGGCTTGTCATAGATGGGCTATGGGAGGGCAGTGTGTGTGCATGGGCCATAATCCATTCATCTAGGGGTTGACACGCCACATGTGGGCACACACAGGGTCATATTTCACAGGTACAGGTATACAGCTGCTAGATGACTACTTCTTTGTACAGTCATGTTGCACAGCTGGCACATGCACCACATAGTCTGTAATGCTGACAGATACCGGTGGCTAGTATCTGCAGTGAGTGACATTTGCACCTCATGTGTTTGGGGCCCTTTGGCTGTGTGCTGGGTGGGACAGACCTGAATGGCTCCTTGTCACAGTCGCTCTCTTCCACATATTTATGACCATCTACCTTTGGCTTTTTATAGTGTGTTGTCCTTACATATATGTCTGTATTCCTATCCACTGTGTGTGCAAGGCATGAGTGGTGCATACTGATGAGTGTCTGCACTAACAACTGCGACTGCCAGATATATCTGGTCCACTGGTGTTTGCAGACATGGCCTTCATGTGTTTAAGTGTGTGAGCATGTCCAGTATGGCCATCTGTATTGCATGCTTGGATCAAGTCCAGGTAGTTTGTACTGCAGTGCTGACCTTTGTGTTGTACACCGACAGGTAGCATGCTGTCTCTGCAGGGTATCCATCAATCATTTGGGCATTGACTGTTACAACATTTCTGCATAGTGGGGGGCACACCTGCCTGTTTCTACATTTTTACACAGGTTTGGGGGACACACCTGACTGTTACTATATTTCTATGTAGGATGGGGGGGCACACCTGACTATTTCTACATTTCTACACAGGATTGGGTGGGGCACACCTGACTGTTACTATATTTCTATGTAAGATGGGGGGCGGGCAGACCTGACTATTTCTACATTTCTTCACAGGACTGGGAGGGGCACACCTGATGGCTACTATATGTCTACGTAGGATGGGGGGCACACCTGACACTTGCTAGGACCGTACCGGTATGTCGGGTACTCCATTTCAGTCTGGAGACTTACCTATCTTGCTGGCTAGAGGCATACCAGTGTACTACAGATCTTAGCTTTTAATTACCTAAATATTAGTTTCTGACATCTTAGCCTTCAGAACTGACATCTCACTGCCTGGCCTGCAGTAGTCTGTCTGTGTAGGCCTTGGCAGGTTACCCATAGGTCTCATTCAGAGGCCATAGCACAGCATTTGTTTGCATTTGTCTATACCTGTCCTGCTGGCTGTGACTGTTTTTGGGTATGTGACCCCCCCAACTGGCATGTGTGAGTCACTTACCTTGTGGGTGTCCCAGTATTGAGGGTGGTGCTGCAGGGCTGCCTATGTCAGATGCACATAGTACACTCCCTACACATGGTTAGGCACAGGTAGTGTAATGTTGGCATCCCTTTTACTGTATGTGAGAATCGGAGAGAGGTGTTATTCCCTGGGTCCCTCCCGTGTCAGAGTATGTGCTATGCATTGCCTCTTTGCCAAGGACAGGGCATACTGGGCATGCCTCCTTCTGCTACTGGGGCAGGTTCAGGTTGTTCTTCCTCTGAGTCACTCTGTGCCTGGGCAGGCCTTGGCAATGGTGGGGGGCTGTGTGGCCCTGCCATGTGCTGTTCCTGCTGCAGCTGTTTCTGAAGGATCATATTGTGTAGTATGGCACATACAAGGACAATTTGGGTACATGTATCTGGTGAGTACTGCAAGACTCCAGCAGATGTGTCCAAGAACCGGAATCGTGACTTGAGCATCCCAAACACACTCTCTGTTATGATTCTTGTTTCTGCATGTGCCTCATTATGGAGTTCTTGTTTGGGTGTGTGTGAATTTCTGATGGGCGTCATCAGCCACTGCTCCAATGCGTATCCAGCATCCCCGCTAAGTGACCATGTGGGATGTCCCCATTGGCAAATCTTTGTTACAGCTGCATCAGATGCCAGATGTGGAAATCGTGATAGCTTTCAGGGCAGCCAGCACACACGTTCATTATTATGCCCTGGGCATCGCACATGACCGGACAGTTAATGCAGTTGATGTAGACCCTATTCCACTCACCATGTGGTGGTTTGATACGTATGCGCATTCTGTCTATTGTACCCACAACCTCAGGGTATTTTGCTATTTGGTGGAAGAGATGCATATTGCTGGCCAATGGCTCACGGGTGTTGGGGAAATATACGTGCTCACCGACATGTGTTGACATGGCATCCAGGAATGGGTGGAGTACCCTGGATGCTGATGCCTGTGAAATCTCCGTGATATCCCCAGTTGGCCTTTGGAAGGTACCTGTAACTAGTATTCTTAGGCCTACACATACCTTGTTATCCACTGGGAGAGGTTCCCCTCTGTTGGTTCTGTGTGTCAGGCGTGGCTAGCACAGCTCAACAATTTGCTGTAGGAGGTACCTGTCCACCCTATAGCACTCCACTATCTCCAGCTCATGTAGCCTTTGATAGGTTACCCTGGGTCTGTACACTCTTCTCCGTCTCCTCACTGTGGATTGGTCAGCAGCATTCACATCCTCACCACCCTCAGCCTCTTCCACAAGTTGTATGATATCTATTGCAGCCCCTAACATTTTGCTGTTGTGAGTGTTAAAAGTTCCCCACTTGTTTACACTGGTGGTGTAGACTGTGGGAAAAAGCAGAGGGGAAGGTGTTTGCTTAGTTTATATTAATGTTCTGGGCTGGGCTGGTCTGCTGCCTGTATAATTGGCTGATTCTGATACATTTCACTAGCCAGCTAAGCTCGTTCTCCTTGATTATCTTCCTACTGCTGTTTTCCCTTCCCATTGGCTTCCTGTTTAAGCCCGGGGTACACCGTACAAATGGAGTGCTCAAATGTGCACACTGCTACTATTTCCAGGTTTAACCTCTTTTTTCTTCCTGTAAATCCTGGTGCGAGGCGGGCACACCCGCGTAGGCTTTGTGAAGAGTGCTAAGCAGGTTTACACACACCCCCTAGCTTAGCTATGCTAAGCTAGGAGCAAACCCGATCCACAGAGCTCCAATCCGCTTACAGTATGCCTGACACACACACCCATGATGTCATCTAACTCCTAGGCTTGCACCATGCTTTTCCTACTCTTACACTGTTGGGACCTGACTTACATGCTGGGGAAAACTGGGATTCACTATCCTTCCCCTCATTTGCATAGGATTGCCTGCTAATGCATAGTTACATGTCTCACACTGAGCCTTCCCCTTCCACTACTCACTGGCCAGATTGTCTTCTGCCTGCCATTGACTTGCATGGCAGAATACTGATTTTAGTTAGAATGCTTATTTTGGGTTTATTTTATTATTTTCCCCCGATCCCATTTGCGGCTGCTGCCCCACGCTTAAACGTCTGAGATCGGCTAAAAAATAAAAGTTGATTTTTTTATTTTTTTAAACTGTTTGCAATGCCAATGGCCTTAGACTTGGCCATTGGCATGCTTACTACATGATATGCAGCCTTTATTTGGAGGTGTCATAGCTCCGTTTGGGATTTTGCAGACGTGTACTCGGTTACTAATCGAGTACATTTCTGCAGATTGCAGTAGTCTTGCACAGATGGTTGCGAGCTTCCTGGATTGCAAATTCACCTTATTTGCATGGATTTCACCTGCAAATGGGGTAATTTGCATACCAGGGCTTAGTCTGTGCAAGATTAGTGCAGGAGCGCTCGTGCACGTCCCTGCAGGCTGTTCCTGGATCGCATGGCAGACATATTGCCTGCTTGAGCTCCTGCATGGTTTTGAGAATCCAGTGGACTATATCTGAACACATATCTACTGCAAAGTTCCGTAAAACTTGTTTTTATATACTTATACAAGTTGTACTTATTTGATTTCTTATAAAAAGTTAGTGAAAAAAACTTAGTAAGCCTACTGATAGTTTTTCACATCACTGAATTACATTAAATATTCTAACATTGTTAAAATGGTGTATATTTCACAATCAATTATCACCTGCATATCTGCTTATCAGAAAAAATTTCCTAGGCCTCACCCTATGTCATAATTTTTATTATACGGGGGTCTCAGCTATCCACATTCTATTCAAATATTGAGCAAATATTAAGCAAATGTTGCACCTTGTTTTTTTACTTCCAGAATTACATCATACCCCCATCATAGGTTCATAGGTGTGTACTAGGCTAATGGCCCTGGAGCCTTTACAAACCTAGCCCATAGGATTAGCCTGACATTGTGCCATCTGACCTTAGTTCTCAGTGCTTCTGTCGAGTTGAGCCACTGGAGTGATCCCTGGGGTGAATTTTCTTTTTCCCATCCACTCATCAAGCTTTCTCTTAAAAAGGGCCAGTGAGGTACTCTATTTGACATGTATGGAAAGTTTATTCCATAACAAGGGCAGTCTCTGGGCTATGAACCTGTCCCTCCAGCACGTTCTGTTGATTGTGGTAATGAGGTTGAGGTCACTGGAGCATGTGGTGCTGATGGATTGTGATTTCTTTAGATGTAGCATTTCTAACAGAGCTGGATCAGACATGGCTTTGTATGTCAAGCAGAGATCACCTCTAAGTAGGCGGTATGAGACAGAGAATAGTTGGAGTTTTCTGAGTCTGTCTAAATAGGACAAGTGTTTAAGGCCTAGGATCCTCTTTGTGAGGTACTGTTGCTGCCTCTCCAGTTGTTGCAGGTGTCTAGTGAGGTACTTGCCAAATGGGGCTTTGTACTCGACGACTGGCCTAATGAGGGAAGAGTAGAGGGAGACTATGACCTCTTTTTTCCTGGATGCAAAACCCTTAGTAATGAGATGTGCCACATAGAAGGACTTTCAGACCACAGTGGCATGGCAGGTACTGAGACGTAGGACAGCCATATCCACACACACACTCTGTTAAACCAACATTACTCCAAATGCAGTAAAGCAGCACTTACAGTCAGTAGTCAGGTCAGGCACACCCCCCTCCTGTGTGTCACCCTGTTTCCACAGTGTATGTTGTTAGAGGTAAATCCCCAATCCGTCTGAGATGCTGTTTGCCAAACAACAGATCTAGTTCCTGCTCACAGTGAATGAAAAGGGCTAACAACAACATGATGTTCCTAGATATTGGAGTGTGTTTCCATGCAATTGCCTATGGGAATGTTACCACAGCTGTTCCACATGCAATCAGCTAGGGCAGGGCTGCAATTCGTGCAGAGGCCATCAGCTGGCCATGAGAATCACTTAAAATACCTATGCTGCTGCTTAGGCAAAGCAGGTGTAGGTCTACACATCCACCAGAGAGAGAGTGGGAGAGGCAAACAGAGGCAAAGACAGGGAGGAGTGAGAGAGTAAAACCTAAGCATGTTTGTGTCACACACCTACCAGCACAGGGTATCAAACCCCTGATGACTATGTTGTGCTATCACAGTTCCATGCAGTTATTGGATGTGTCACATGGGTTACCTGTTGTGGAGCCTTCAGAACATATATGTGATGGTGAGTGACATCTGCACCAGGGATATGGTAGCTATATGGTAGGTGATGTACACATGCCTGTCCGAATGAACAGGTGCCAGCGTCAACACATCCACACTCTCACAGGGATGCACACACATTGACACACTTGGCAGGGGCAGGATTACAGCTCATCAGTAGTGGGATTGCCACAACACATCACTGTGCAGGTTTCACATGCACCACACAGGTCATACTGAGTTGTATGGGCAAAGGATATGGGAGGTGTGTGATATCCCTCAGCATGCTTCAGTATGCTAATGGAGGTTGTTGTGAGTGTGGATGTGAACATACGCTCCATACAACACACACACAAACACACATGCATGGGTACATGTCTGCACGGGTGTGCGGGGGTCAACTGTGCCAGATAGCTATACAAGGCTAGGCAATGGGTATACCTTGGCAAAAGGCTACATGACAATGGTCTGCATTGTGCCTCAGGGCTATAGTTTCTGCATTTGCCCACACAGGTGGGTATTGTATCCCCAATCCAGTCACCTGGGTGACTATTGCGTGTGGCCAATGCTGTGCATCACTTGCCATGTATGTGTTTCTTAGTCCATGACATGGACGGTGTCCGGGACGTGCACACCTCCCACATGCATGTACAGTGACATGTGGAACTGTACTTGTGGTGTCTGGCCCATGTTGTGAACACAAATTATAATCAGATGTGCCAGTCTTGCCCACCTGTGGTGGGAATTGGAAATGGGCAGCAGGTTTACCTTGCTCCTACATTGATAGCATGCTAATGGCATTCCCTGGTGTCAGTGGCATCTGTCCCTACAGGGCAAGCTGTCAGGCATGGTATGTTATTTGTGGGTCACATGTGATGGCACCATAGGTGTTGCAGGTGTCCATTGGGGAACATGGGGGAGGTGCACTGTCTGCATATACGTGCATATTGGACAGATGGATGGAGTGCCATGCCCACTGTAGCCCACTGCTATCTCTCCATAGTTACTGTTAGTGGCCAATATGCAGTGTATTACCCACAAATTGGCTGTTGCCTAGGCATGTGTGTGTGTGTATGAGACATGGGTTGAGAGTGTGCTCTGGGTAATAGTGGGGTTGTTAACTGTGATTTCCTGGCCTTGATGTCACATGTATGGGTATAGTTTTTCACACTAGCGTCTCAGCTATTTCACATCTGTTATCCCCTGTACAGTGGACATTGTGATATATAGTAGGGCCACCATATAAGAAATATGCAAAACCCACAACACATTGGCCACAAGTGTCACACACACCTCCACACCGGATATAAGTTCCAAACACGCACACACCTGTCATGTCAGGGAGTAGAACTCCTACTTAACTAGTTTATTACACTACAGCATTATACAGTTACAGTACACGCCACAGAAATTACTGGAGTACTCTTTCCCAAAAGGTGTATATCACATTGGATGACATCAGCAGGATTGCCAATGTTGGACATTCAAATTGTAGTGAACATGACTAGCCTGACATGCATTGCTCCCTACACAGTGACACACACACTAAACATCCAAAACCAATATTTGCACCGGTGTGCGGGGGTCGACTGTGCCAGACGGCTATACAAGGCTAGGCAATGGGTATACCTTGGCATCAGGCTACATGACAATGGTCTGCATTGTGCCTCAGGGCTATAGTTTCTGCATTTGCCCACACAGGTGGGTATTGTATCCCCAATCCAGTCACCTGGGTGACTATTGCGTGTGGCCAATGCTGTGCATCACTTGCCATGTATGTGTTTCTTAGTCCATGACATGGACGGCGTCCGGGATGTGCACACCTCCCACATGCATGTACAGTGACATGTGGAACTGTACTTGTGGTGTCTGGCCCATGTTGTGAACAAAATTATAATCAGATGTGCCAGTCTTGCCCACATGTGGCAGGAACTGGAAATGGGCAGCAGGTTTACCTTGCACCTACATTGATAGCATGCTAATGGCATTCCCTGGTGTCAGTGGCATCTGTCTATACAGGGCATGCTGTCAGGCATTTAATGTTATTTGTGGGTCACATGTGATGGCACCATAGGTGTTGCAGGTGTCCATTGGGGAACATGGGGGAGGTGCACTGTCTGCATATACGTGCATATTGGACAGATGGATGGAGTGCCATGCCCACTGTAGCCCACTGCTATCTCTCCATAGTTACTATTAGTGGCCAATATGCGGTGTATTTCCCACAAATTGGCTGTTGCCTAGGCATGTGTGTGTGTGTGTATGAGACATGGGTTGAGAGTGTGCTCTGGGTAATAGTGGGGTTGTTAACTGTGATTTCCTGGCCTTGATATCACATGTATGGGTATAGTTTTTCACACTAGCCTCTCAGCTATTTCACATCTGTTATCCCCTGTACAGTGGACATTGTGATATATAGTAGGGCCACCATATAAGAAATATGCAAAACCCACAACACATTGGCCAAAAGTGTCACACACACCTCCACACCGGATATGAGTTACAAACACGCACACACCTGTCATGTCAGGGAGTAGAACTCCTACTTAACTAGTTTATTACACTACAGCATTATACAGTTACAGTACACGCCACAGAAATTACTGGAGTACTCTTTCCCCAAAGGTGTATATCACATTGGATGACATCAGCAGGATTGCCAATGTTGGACATTCAAATTGTAGTGAACATGACTAGCCTCACATGCATTGCTCCCTACACAGTGACACACGCACTAAACATCCAAAACCAACATTTGTGGGTGGAGAACCCCCTACAGAGATATATATCACAGTACAGCATGGAGCTGTTATAGGACGCACCACAGGGATTAATGGCAAACTCCTTCCCCAAAGGTATATTTCACAATAAATGACATCAGCAGGATTGCCAAAGTAGGCCATTTGAAATGTACTGTAATTGACTAGCCTAAAATGCATTGCTCCCTACACAGACAGTGACACACAAACACACAGAAAACATCCACAACTGACATGTGTGGGTATAGAACCCCTAACAGATGTCTACATCACACTACAGCATGGAGCTGTTATAGGATGCACCACAGTGATTACAGGAGAGCCCCTTCCCCAAAGGTGTATTTTATAATGAATGACATCAGCAGGATTGCCAAAGTAGGCCATTTGAAATATACAGCGTGCGACTAGCCTAAAATGCATTGCTCCATACACAGACATTGTAACACACACAAAACATCCAGAACCACCATGGGTGGGGATGGAACCCTAACACAGTTGTAAATCACACCACAGTAGTACGCAGTTATGGCACACACTATGGAGATTACTGGGCTACAAATTTCCCAGAGGTGTATTTCTAGGTGGATGACATCAACAGCTTTGCCAAAGTTGAACATAGGAATTGTATGGAGTGTGAGTACCCTAAAAAGCTTTGCTCTCTACACAGACAGACACACACTTACCATGTCTGATATTAGAACACCTGCCTACTTTATCACACTAAAGCAGTAAGCAGTTTCATGATGCACTATGGAGATTATTGGGTTGCAATCTTCCCAGAGGTGTTTTTCTAGGTGGATGACATCAGCAGCCTTGCCAAAGTTGAGTATATGACTTACAGGCAGTGTGAGTGCCCAAAAAAGCATTGCTCTCTACACAGATAGACACACACATACTTGCCATGTCTGGGATTAGAGCACCTACCCTATTACCTTATCACACTACAGCAGTATGCTGTTACAAGACGCACTACAGAGATTACTGGGCTACAATCTTCCCAGACGTGTATTTCTAGGTGGATGACATCAGCAGCCTTGCCAAAGTTGAGTATATGACTTGTAGGCAGTGTGAGTACCCCAAAAAGCATTACTCTCTGGACAGACACACACTTGCCATGTCTGGGATTAGAACACCTACCTAACTACTTTATAACACTAAAATAGTACACAGTTATAAGATGTGTGACAGAGATTACAGGGATACACTCTTCCCAGAGGTGTATTTCTAAGTGGATGACATTAGCAGCCTTGCCAAAGTTGAGTATATGAGCTATAGGCAGTGTGAGTACCCTAAAAAGCATTGCTCTCTACACAGACACACTTGCCATGTCTGGGATTAGAGCACATATTTAACTACTTTATCACACGACAGCAGTACACAGTTACAGGATGCACTATAGAGATCACTGGGCTACAGCCTGCACAGAGGTGTATTTTTAAGTGGATAACATCAGCAGCCTTGCCAAAGTTGAGCATTTGAATTGTTGGGAGTGTGACTACCCCTAAAAAGTGCTGCTCTCTACATTCAGACAGACATGCACACAGTTGCCAAGTCTGGGATTAAAACTCCTACCTAACTAGGTTATCACACTACAGCAGTATGCAGTTATGGGAGGCGCCACAGAGATTACTGGGCTACAACTCTCCCAAAGGTGTTTTTCACATTGGATGACCTCAGCAGGCTTGTCATAGATAGGCTATGGGGAGGGCAATGTGTGTACATGGGCCATAATCCATTCATCTAGGGGTTGACACGCCACATGTGGGCACACACAGGGTCATATTTCACAGGTATGTGTATACAGCTGCTAGATGACTACTTCTTTGTACAGTCATGTTGCACAGCTGGCACGTGCACCACATAGTCTGTAATGCTGACAGATACTGGTGGCTAGTATCTGCAGTGAGTGACATTTGCACCTCATGTGTTTGGGGCCCTTTGGCTGTGTGCTGGGTGGGACAGACCTGAATGGCTCCTTGTCACAGTCGCCCTCTTCCACATATTTATGTCCATCTACCTTTGGCTTATTATAGTGTGTTGTCCTTACATATATGTCTGTATTCCTATCCACTGTGTGTGCAAGGCATGAGTGGTGCATACTGATGAGTGTCTGCACTAACAACTGCGACTGCCAGATATATCTGGTCCACTGGTGTTTGCAGACATGGCCTTCATGTGTTTAAGTGTGTGAGCATGTCCAGTATGGCCATCTGTATTGCATGCTTGGATCAAGTCCAGGTAGTTTGTACTGCAGTGCTGACCTTTGTGTTGTACACCGACAGGTAGCATGCTGTCTCTGCAGGTTATCCATCAATCATTAGGGCATTGACTGTTACAACATTTCTGCATAGTGGGGGGGGGGCACACCTGCCTGTTTCTACATTTTTACACAGGTTCGGGGACACACACCTGACTGTTACTATATTTCTATGTAGGATGGGAGGCACACCTGACTATTTCTACATTTCTACACAGGATTGGGTGGGGCACACCTGACTGTTACTATATTTATATGTAAGATGGGGGGAGGGCACACCTGACTGTTTCTACATTTCTTCACGGGATTGGGAGGGGCACACCTGACTGCTACTATATGTCTACGTAGGATGGGGGGCACGCCTGACACTTGCTAGGACCGTACTGGTATGTCGGGTACTCCATTTCAGTCTGGAGACTTACCTATCTTGCTGGCTAGAGGCATACCAGTGTACTACAGATCTTAGCTTTTAATTACCTACATATTAGTTTCTGACATCCTAGCCTTCAGAACTTACATCTCACTGCCTGGCCTGCTGTAGTCTGTCTGTGTAGACCTGGGGGGGGGGGTTACCCATAGGCCTCATTCAGAGGCCATAGCACAGCATTTGTTTGCATTTGTCTACACCTGTCCTGCTGGCTGTGACTGTGTTTGGGTATGTGATCCCCCCCAACTGGCATGTGTGAGTCACTTACCTTGTGGGTGTCCCAGTATTGAGGGTGGTGCTGCAGGGCTGCCTATGTCAGATGCACATAGTACACTCCCTACACATGGTTAGGCACTAGTAGTGTAATGTTGGCATCCCTTTTACTGTATGTGAGAGTCGGAGAGAGGTGTTATTCCCTGGGTCCCTCCCGTGTCAGAGTATGTGCTATGCATTGCCTCTTTGCCAAGGACAGGGCATACTGGGCACGCCTCCTTCTGCTACTGGGGCAGGTTCAGGTTGTTCTTCCTCTGAGTCACTCTGTGCCTGGGCAGGCCTTGGCAATGGTGGGGGGCTGTGTGGCCCTGCCATGTGCTGTTCCTGCTGCAGCTGTTTCTGAAGGATCATATTGTGTAGTATGGCACATACAAGGACAATTTGGGTACATGTATCTGGTGAGTACTGCAAGACTCCACCAGATGTGTCCAAGAACCGGAATCGTGACTTGAGCATCCCAAACACACTCTCTGTTATGATTCTTGTTTCTGCATGTGCCTCATTATGGAGTTCTTGTTTGGGTGTGTGTGAATTTCTGATGGGCGTCATCAGCCACTGCTCCAGTGCGTATCCAGCATCCCCCGCTAAGTGACCATGTGGGATGTCCCCATTGGCAAATCTTTGTTACAGCTGCATCAGATGCCAGATGTGGAAATCGTGATAGCTTTCAGGGCAGCCAGCACACACATTCATTATTATGCCCTGGGCATCGCACATGACCGGACAGTTAATGCAGTTGATGTAGACCCTATTCCACTCACCATGTGATGGCTTGATATATATGTGCATTCTGTCTATTGTACCCACTACCTCAGGGTATTTTGCTATTTGGTGGAAGAGATGCATATTGCTGGCCAATGGCTCACGGGTGTTGGGGAAATATACGTGCTCACCGACATGTGTTGACATGGCATCCAGGAATGGGTGGAGTACCCTGGATGCTGATGCCTGTGAAATCTCCGTGATATCCCCAGTTGGCCTTTGGAAGGTACCTGTAACTAGTATTCTTAGGCCTACACATACCTTGTTATCCACTGGGAGAGGTTCCCCTCTGTTGGTTCTGTGTGTCAGGCGTGGCTAGCACAGCTCAACAATTTGCTGTAGGAGGTACCTGTCCACCCTATAGCACTCCACTATCTCCAGCTCATGTAGCCTTTGATAGGTTACCCTGGGTCTGTACACTCTTCTCCGTCTTCTCACTGTGGATTGGTCAGCAGCATTCACATCCTCACCACCCTCAGCCTCTTCCACAAGTTGTATGATATCTATTGCAGCCCCTAACATTTTGCTGTTGTGAGTGTTAAAAGTTCCCCACTTGTTTACACTGGTGGTGTAGACTGTGGGAAAAAGCAGAGGGGAAGGTGTTTGCTTAGTTTATATTAATGTTCTGGGCTGGGCTGGTCTGCTGCCTGTATAATTGGCTGATTCTGATACATTTCACCTGCCATCTAAGCTGGTTCTCCTTGATTACCTTTCTACTGCTGCTTTCCCTTCCCATTGGCTTCCTGTTTAAGCCCAGGGGTGCACCATGCAAATGGAGTGCTCAAATGTGCACACTGCTACTATTTCCAGGTTTAATCTCTTTTTTCTTCCTGTAAATCCTGGTGCGAGGCGGGCACACCCGTGTAGGCTTTGTGAAGAGTGCTAAGCAGGTTTACACACACATACACCCTAGCTTAGCTATACTAAGCTAGGAGCAGACCCAATCCACAGGGCTCCAATCCGCTTACAGTATGCCTGACACACACACCCATGATGTCATCTAACTCCTAGGCTTGCACCATGCTTTTCCTACTCTTACACTGTTGGGACCTGACTTACATGCTGGGGAAAACTGGGATTCACTATCCTTCCCCTCATTTGCATAGGATTGCCTGCTAATGCATAGTTACATGTCTCACACTGAGCCTTCCCCTTCCACTACTCACTGGCCAGATTGTCTTCTGCCTGCCATTGACTTGCATGGCAGAATACTGATTTTAGTTAGAATGCTTATTTTGGGTTTATTTTATTATTTTCCCCCGATCCCATTTGCGCGCTGCTGCCCTACGCTTAAACGTCCGAGATCGGCTAAAAAAATAAAAGTTGATTTTTTTATTTTTTTAAACTGTTTGCAATGCCAATGGCCTTAGACTTGGCCATTGGCATGCTTACTACATGATATGCAGCCTTTATTTGGAGGTGTCATAGCTCCGTTTGGGATTTTGCAGACGTGTACTCGGTTACTAATCGAGTACATTTCTGCAGATTGCAGTAGTCTTGCACAGACGGTTGCGAGCTTCCTGGATTGCAAATTCACCTTATTTGCATGGATTTCACCTGCAAATGGGGTGATTTGCATACCAGGGCTTAGTCTGTGCAAGATTAGTGCAGGAGCGCTCGTGCACGTCCCTGCAGGCTGTTCCTGGATCGCATGGCAGACATATTGCCTGCTTGAGCTCCTGCATGGTTTTGAGAATCCAGTGGACTATATCTGAACACATATCTACTGCAAAGTTCCATAAAACTTGTTTTTATATACTTATACAAGTTGTACTTATTTGATTTCTTATAAAAAGTTAGTGAAAAAAACTTAGTAAGCCTACTGATAGTTTTTCACATCACTGAATTACATTAAATATTCTAACATTGTTAAAATGGTGTATATTCCACAATCAATTATCACCTGCATATCTGCCTACCAGAAAAAATTTCCTAGGCCTCACCCTATGTTATAATTTTTATTATATGGGGGTCTCAGCTATCCACATTCTATTCAAATATTGAGCAAATATTAAGCAAATGTTGCACCTTGTTTTTTTACTTCCAGAATTACATCATACCCCCATCATAGGTTCATAGGTGTGTACTAGGCTAATGGCCCTGGAGCCTTTACAAACCTAGCCCATAGGATTACCCTGACATTGTGCCATCTGACCTTAGTTCTCAGTGCTTCTGTCGAGTAGAGCCACTGGAGTGATCCCTGGGGTGAATTTTCTATTTCCCATCCACTCATCAAGCTTTCTCTTAAAGAGGGCCAGTGAGGTACTCTATTTGACATGTATGGAAAGTTTATTCCATAACAAGGGCAGTCTCTGGGCTATGAACCTGTCCCTCCAGCACGTTCTGTTGATTGTGGTAATGAGGTTGAGGTCACTGGCGCATGTGGTGCTGCTGGATTGTGATTTCTTTAGATGTAGCATTTCTAACAGAGCTGGATCAGACATGGCTTTGTATGTCAAGCAGAGATCACCTCTAAGTAGGTGGTATGAGACAGAGAATAGTTGGAGTTTTCTGAGTCTGTCTAAATAGGACAAGTGTTTCAGGCCTAGGATCCTCTTTGTGAGGTACTGTTGCTGCCTCTCCAGTTGTTGCAGGTGTCTAGTGAGGTACTTGCCAAATGGGGCTTTGTACTCGACGACTGGCCTAATGAGGGAAGAGTAGAGGGAGACTAGGACCTCTTTTTTCCTGGATGCAAAACCCTTAGTAATGAGATGTGCCACATAGAAGGACTTTCTGACCACAGTGGCAATGTGGTGGTCAAAAGAGAGGCTGCTGTCAACCTGTGCTCTCAGATCTCTTATAACACCTTCTTTTTTCAGTGGACTACCATCGATGTGATAATTCATGAGAACTGGATTTTTCCCAAAGGGGATAATGACATATGTTTTGGCAATGAGCTTAATGCCATAGTTCTGACACCATTCATTGGTCTCAGTGAGGCTTTTGTGTAGGATGTCAGCATCACTTGGGGAGTTAATAATAGCTCCCACCATGCAATCGTTTGTGAACTTTGTCAGCCAGAGTCCCTTCGTGTTGGCCTGGACTTCAGAGAAGTAGATACCAAACAGAAGAGGACCCAGGACCGAACCCTGTGGGACTCCACTCGTGACTGGTCGGCAGTCTGACTTGGAGTCCGCTACTTTCACACTGTGGGTTCTATCATAGGTTCATAGGTTCATAGGTTCATACTAGGCTATCTGCCCTAAGGCATTTATAAGCCTAGCCAGAGTGTGCTTGGCTTTCGCCACCCATTTTAAATTAATTTTGCTATGCCCTTTTTCGAGGTTAGTATACTGTGCCTCTGTCTAACAGTGACACAGAAGTGATACCCGGGGTAAACCTACGATCCCCCATCCACTCATCAAGATTCCTCTTGAAGAGAGTCAATGAGGGACTCTGCCTAACCTGGACTGGGATTTTATTCCAGAGTGAAGGGAGCCTCTGGGTTATGAATCTGTCCCTCCAGCATGTCCTATTTTTTTCAGTGCTGAGGTTCATGTCTCTCGAGCACGTAGCTCGATGGGATTTGGATTTTCTGAGGTGCAGCATGTCCATTAATTCCGGATTGGACATGGCTTTATATGTCAGGCACAGATCGCCTCTGAGCAGGTGGTATGCCACTGAGTAGAGCTGGAGTTTCTTTAACCGGGCAGCATATGGCATCTGTTTGAGCCCTTTGATCCTCTTGGTGAGGTACTTTTGGGGTCTTTCCAGTTGCTGCAGGGGTCTGGTAAGGTACATCCCAAAAGGGGCATTGTTCTCAATTATGGGCCTGATGAGGGATGAGTAAAGAGGCACGATGACCTCCCCTGATCTAGATGTGAAACCCTTCATGATTAGGTGGGCTATATAAAATGTTTTTCTAACCACTTTGGCCACGTGGTTGTCAAATGAGAGATTGCTATCAGCTTGGGTCCCCAGGTCCCTAATTACTTCTTCCATACTTAATGGATTACCACCTATGTGGTAATTTGTGGGCACTTTGTTTTTGCAAAAGGGGATGACTATACACTTTTTGGCGTTTAGCTTGAGGCCATGGCTCTGGCACCAGTTGTCTGTGTTGGCTCGAGAGTCGATTATGGCACCCAGTATGCAGTCATCTGCGAACCTGGTCAGCCACATTCCTTCCGTGTTGGCCTGTACCTCCAAGAAATATATACCGAATAAGAGAGGTCCCAGGACTGAGCCTTGTGGGATACCACTTGTAACTGGTTTGGAGTCTGACATGGCTCCAGCAATTCTAACCATGTGGGTTCTGTCCTTGAGCCAGTTTGCAACCCATCTAGTGACATAGGGGTTTATATTTAAGCTGGTGAGCTTATCTATAATGCCCGAGTGGGGTATTGTATCGAAGACTTTTGCGAGGTCCAGGTAGGCTGTGTGGACCACCTTCCCCTCGTCAATGGCCTTGGTGACTGTTTCAAAGAAATTGACCAGGTTTAAGAGGCAGGATCTGCCCTTAACAAAGCCGAACTGGGTAAGATCCAGTGTCTGTAGGTCCCCAATATCTTTATTTATGAGGTCCATGATGATCCTTTCCATAGCTTTGCAAGCTAGTCAGGCTTATGGGGCGATAGTTTCCAGGATCCGTTGAGGCACCACCTTTGTGGAGAGGGACCACTGTTGCTGTACTCCACTCTTTGGGTACATATCCTGTGGTAAGGATGAGATTGAACAGTAGTTTTATGTTTGGGTTTAGCTCTTCTTGGAGTTCATGTAGGATGTAGCCCGGGACACCATCTGGTCCCATTGATGCTGTGTTTTTTGCTTTGGAGAGGGTGGCTCTTACCTGAGCATCTGAGATGTCAGGGGGGCAGCACTCTGCTGGGATAGATATTTGCCCTTTTGGTGGGGGGGGGGAGTTTGCACTGAACCTATCAGCTAGGATGTTGGCAATGTCTGTGGTTCCTAACATAACTAAAGAAAGCCTTGTGATTATCCTTAGTGTCCTGTGCAATTTTTCTCTCGAAGCTGGCCTTAGAAGATTTTATGAGTGCCCGTAGTTTTTTGCTAACACTGATCAGAAATGCCTTCCCTTTTTGGGATTTTGCTCATCGTGGCCTGTCGAGCATATCATCCCAAGCTGACAGGCATTGGATCCCCTTTGAATGACACCAATACTTAAGCCAATTGTTGAAATGAATCATCTTGTCTTCATATTGTGACATCATTCTTGGTGAGGGTAAGATGCTACTCAAGGTCAGGGTCATACCGGCCTGGGCTACATGCTCAGAGAGCTCCTCTATGTCTCTTTTCATGTAGTCCAGGGAGGTATGTCTCAGGTCATTCACACCAGCATGGACAATGACAGAGTCATATTTGTACTTGCCTTGGAGTGACCTGAGTGCTTGTGTTATGTGGCGGATCCTAGCACCCGACAGGCAGCTTACCGTGACCTTCTCCTTGTTCAGCCTAGTGAATGGGACGTCAGTGTGCCTGACGATAGAATCACCTATTACAAGTGTATCATGTGTGTTGTTTATCTGTGAGCCAGTTTACAATCCACCTAGTGATACAGGGGTTGATGCCTAGCTTAGTGAGTTTTTCTATGATTCCTGAATAGGGAATGGTATCAAATGTCTTGGCTAGATCAAGGTAGGCTGTATGAATCACCTTGCCTTCATCCACAGCTCTGGTGACTGATGCAAAGAAGTCAGCCAAGTTAAGCAGGCATGAGCTACCCTTCACAAAACCAAACTGTGTGGGATCCAGAGTTTGAGATTCCCTATATCCTTGTTTATTAGGTCCATGATGATGCGCTCCATAGCTTTGCATATCAGAATCATCAGGCTAATGGGGCGATCGTTCCCATGGTCCAAAGTCGCTCCTCCTTTGTGGAGGGGCAGTTTGCTCTCCAGGACATTGACCTCATTGGGTGACCCCATTTCACAGTTTGGAAAAAAGTAAAAATCCTGTTAAAGCTGTGGAAGAAAAAAAGTGTTGAGACCCCACCCCAAAAAAAAAATTAGATAAGCAAAGAGCTAGCAATAGTATAGCTTTTTATTATACTTCACTGCAAATAAAATTGTTACATGAGGCAAATGGCTATTACATGTCAATATAACTGCTGTCATCTGCATTCTTTTAAACACCTTCAGGAAACTGTAGCAAGGAATTAAACTTCCTCCTTGCTATATCAATAACTCTTGGTACTGATCCACCAAATTGACTTCCTTTTAAGTTCATAGGTTCATAGGTTCATACTAGGCTATCTGCCCTAGGGCATTTACAAGCCTAGCCAGAATGTGTTTGGCTTTCAACACCCATTTTAAATGAATTTTGCTATGCCCTTTTTCGAGGTTAGTATACTGTGCCTCTGTCTAACAGTGACATAGAAGTGATACCCGAAGTAAATCTATGATCTCCCATCCACTCATCAAGATTCCTCTTGAAGAGAGTCAATGAGGGACTCTGCCTAACCTGGAATGGGATTTTATTCCAGAGTGAAGGGAGCCTCTGGGTTATGAATCTGTCCCTCCAGCATGTCCTATTTATTTCAGTGCTGAGATTCAAGTCTCTGAAGTGCATAGCTCGATGGGATTTGGATTTTCTGAGATGCAGCATGTCCATTAATTCCGGGTTGGACATGGCTTTATCCGTCAGGCACAGATCGCCTCTGAGCAGGCGGTATGCCACTGACTAGAGCTGGAGTTTCTTTAACTGGGCAGCATATGGCATCTGTTTGAGCCCTTTGATCCTCTTGGTGAGGTACTTTTGGGGTCTTTCCAGTTGCTGCAGGTGTCTGGTAAGGTACATCCCAAAAGGGGCATTGTACAAAATTATGGGCCTGATGAGGGATGAGTAAAGAGGCACGATGACCTCCCCTGATCTAGATGTGAATCCCTTCATGATTAGGTGGGCTATATAAAATGTTTTTCTAACCACTTTGGCCATGTGGTTGTCGAATGAGAGAATGCTATCAACTTGGGTCCCCAGGTCCCTAATTTCTTCTTCCGTATTTAATGGATTACCATCTATGTGGTAATTTGTGGGCATTTTGTTTTTGCTGAAGGGGATGACTATACACTTTTTGGCATTTAGCTTGAGGTCATGACTCTGGCACCAGTTGTCTGTTTCTATGAGGCCCTTTTGTAGGATGCTTGTGTTGGCCGGAGAGTCAATTATGGCGCCCAGTTTGAAGTCATCTGCGAACTTGGTCAGCCACAGTCCTTCCATGTTGGCCTGTACCTCCGAGAAATATATACCGAACAAGAGAGGTCCCAGGACTGAGCCTTGTGGGATGCCACTTGTAACTGGTTTGGAGTCTGACATCGGTCCAGCAATTCTAACCATGTGGGTTCTGTCCTTGAGCCAGTTTGCAACCCATCTAGTGACATATGGGTTTATATTTAAGCTGGTGAGCTTATCTATAATGCCTGAGTGGGGTATTGTATCGAAGTCTTTTGTGATGTCCAGGTAGGCTGTGTGGACCACCTTCCCCTTGTCAATGGCCTTGGTGACTGTTTCAAAGAAATCAACCAGGTTTAAGAGGCAGGATCTGCCCTTAACAAAGCCGAACTGGGTAGGATCCAGTGTCTGTAGGTCCCCAATATCTTTATTTATGAGGTCCATGATGATCCTTTCCATAGCTTTGCAGACCAAGCTAGTCAGGCTTATGGGGCAATAGTTTCCAGGATCTGTTGAGGCACCACCTTTGTGGAGAGGCACCACTGTTGCTGTACGCCACTCTTTGGGTACATATCCCGTAGTAAGGCTGAGATTGAACAGTAGTTTTATGTTTGGGTTTAGTTCTTCTTGGAGTTCATGTAGGACGAGCCCAGGACACCATCTGGTCCCATTGATGCTGTGTTTTTGCTTTGGAGAGGGCGGCTCTTACCTGAGCATCTGAGATGTCAGGGGGGCAGCACTCTGCTGGGATAGATATTTGCCCTTTTGGTGGGGAAGGGGAGAAGTTTGCACTGAACCTGTCAGCTAGGATGTTGGCAATGTCTGTGGGTTCGTGTATTTTTGTCATTTTGGACTAATCCTGACCATATCTGGGAATTCCCACCCATGTTCCTAACATAACTAAAGAATGCCTTGTGATTATCTTTAGTGTCCTGTGCAATTTTTCTCTCGAAGCTGGCCTTAGACAATTTTATGAGTGCCCATAGTTTTTTGCTAATACTGATCAGAGATGCCTTCCCTTTTTGGGATTTTGCTCTATTATGTAGTAGCTTCCTCCTTCTATTGTATAGTTTGTTTATGGCTGGGGTCCACCAGACAGGATGCCTGCCTTTGGAGGATTGGGTCTTGGTTTTGTTTGGGATTGCATGATCCATGTATTCCTGAAGGTGTTCATAGAATGCATTTATAAAGGATTCTGCGGTCTGGGCCGTATTTTCCACAGGCCCGGGGGCTTTGAAGGATTCCACCTTGGTTTTGAGGAGTGTGAAATTTGCTTTAGAGAAGTTTTTCACTGTGGTTTTCTGGGCAGGGGCTGGGGTCGGGATGTGAATATCTAGTGAGATTAGTTTATGGTCTGATCTTACCAGTGAGGGATACACTTCTGGTCTGGAACATAGAGTCCCCATGTTGGTGATGATCAGGTCCAGTATATTTTCCCCTCTTGTGGGAGTGGTAACAAGTTGTTCCATAGCATTTGAGTTTATAAATTCTAGGAACCTTTGGGCTAGGGTGTTGGAGCTAGAGTAATGCTCCCAGTCTATGTTTGGGTAGTTGAAGTCGCCCAATATAATGGTGTTTGGAGAGACCTTCATATTGTCCAGTGTTCTCAGGAAGGCCAAGTGGGGTTCCTGGGTTTGGGAGGGTGGTCTGTAGCAAGCTATAAACTGGAAGTCTTAGGACGAAAGCGGATATTAAAATATTTTTTTGTGGAGTTGTTCCTGTGGATTATCTCTGGTTTCCTGTTCCTATTTGAATTTGGAAGGCAGTTTTACCCACTGTTAGTTGCACATGGATAGTCTCTGATGCTTCGTGCTGTGCCACCAACCTGGAGCTGTGGGTATCTTTGACGAATATTGATACTCCCCCTCCTTTTATGGTTTGGTCCAAGTTTTGGGGCCGAAAAACATGGTATGAGGTATAACCTGGTAGTGCTGGGGTGCTCTCGGGAGCCTTGAACCAGGTTTCTGTTACTGCACAGATATCGATTTTCTCCATGCTAAGGAGAGTTTTGAGTGCATGCATCTTGAGGTTTAGACTTCTGGCATTGAGTAGCATTACTCTTAGTTTCTTATCCCTTGTGATACCTATGGAGGTGGGTTTGTCTTTTGAGCCTTGCCTGAAAAAGGCACTATGTGGGTGGCAAGAGCCTTTGACAATATCCGAAAGCCCAGGGGTCACAGATGCAAGCTGTCCCTAGGGAAGCATCGTGGCTTGTCGAGAATGTCATCCCAGGCTGACAGGCATTGGATCCCCTTTGAATGACACCAATACCTAAGCCTATTGTTGAAATTGATCATCTTGTCTTCATATTGTGGCATCATTCTTAGTGAGGGTAAGATGCTACTTAAGGTCAGGGTCATACCTGACATACAAACAGAGGGTAAGATGCTACTCAAGTTCAGGGTCATACCTGACATACAAACAGCTGTGATTCACAACTGTATCTGCTGCGATCATTGCCAGTACAGATTATAGGGACTGATTGGCATACCAACTACAATACTAATTGTCTTTTTTGTTTGTTCTTGGGGCATCGTCTGCCCCTTTTACCACTGCATTCCTAAAATATTGTATTTTTTTACTATGTGCACTGTCTTACAAAAAATTTCTAAATGTTGTAAAATATCAGTCTCTTCTGTAACAAGCCTCTTAAACTGGGTATATACCTGTTTTCATGTCAAAGTGTTTTGTGCTATAAACACATAAACATTCTATGGTTACATTTCTTTCTTTCTTTCTGTTCGTCTTTTTTTCACATGCATTTAGAAAAACTTATATCAGTGCAAATGACTGAAAAGTGAGATCACAAAATGTTTCCTTCCGTAGGTGAATAAAAGACTGCACACCCCATGCCTTCACACCCAGAGATGTGTTAACATCGACCCATACAAAATATTTGCACACTCTGCTCTTCTCATAATAATTCTGTACTCAATGATTTCACACTCTGCTCCTCTCCTAATAATTCTATACTCAATGATTTCACACTCTCCCCCTCTCATAACAATTCCAGACTCTATAATACTGTCCATTTTAGCTGATCATCATTCTCCAACCTCTTGTCATTTTGGAATCTGCAAAGAACCAGTATTTTGTAAATCCACATTATCTGTTTCACACCTTTCACTGGTGCACATTTCTGCACAGCATCACCCAGCTCCTGTTTCTACAATAAATCCACAAAACTGCATTGTCTGAGCACTCAGTTATAGTTTAAAAATCTACACATCCTGCTCATCGTTTTTAGATGTTTCTGCTGCTAAATTTACTTCTGTAATATCTCCACAAAATATTACAAGCCTCCTTTCACCACCATGACCTCCTTCTCAGTCACTTTTCATCAGAGGTGGAACACAGGAACAAAAAAAAGTGGCAGTAGTTCCCTGGTGCCCTGGCCAAATTTAATTTCTCCCCTGTAAATAGGCAACAGGCCTAATGGAAATAACCCAGTCAAAACAATAAAAAATACGATTAAAGGCTTGCAAATAACTAAAATCCAATGAAATTATAACTCATTTTGTGTACTAAAGAGATACTTGAGCTTCTGGGTGCTGTTCATTATGCTTACAGCTTGACCAGTATGTGTAGAGAAGCAGTAGGGCTTGTACTTAAATGATACTGCAAAATAAATCCGAACAAATGAATTAACATAGTTTTACAATACATTTTGATTACACTACACTGCAGTCAGATATACACAAAATAGGTTTCTATTATGACTTTTCTTTGTATATATTCATTTTCTACTAGATGGCATGTACTAAATAGGCAGAAAGCAGTGGACCAACACAATCAGCTAGTGACTTTTTGTTGCGTTTAATAGTGTTTGAGTGAAGCAAGTGAGACTGTACTTCAAGGACATTCTGTTTGTACCTTTTATTTTCATGAGCACAAACATTAACAATGAATGACACCTTTTAGCATCGTTTAACTAGATGAGCATTAAATGAGTATATGAGTCATCTTTATTTTTTGCTTGGTCATCTTGTAATGCACCATGCATTTTCCTGGGAGATCAGACTACAATCTTTGGCAATGCAAATTTAATCAAGATATGGATTGTTTGGCTACCTTCATAGATCCAGCAATTGCAATGTCCATTCATGAACATCATTTATCAATAGGTCTGATTATGGATCACAAAATAACCAATTATGCAATGCAATGCATACCTATGCACTTTTCATCAACGTCTCTTTTTTGCCTGTCATTTGTCAAAACACATGTTTGTAACAGTGGCTGGAACTCAGTATGGTGGGCTCCAAACTGTGGGAATTATTTATCAGAGAGTTGTATTGCTTCTTATCAACCAGCTGACATTTTGTTCCATTATTTGTAATTCAAGCACTTGACATCAGCATGAAAAATGAAAAACTGATTAAATTAAGAGAAGAGAAATTTAATTTTATTGCTAACTCCAAAGTTATCATTAATATCTATAGCAGAAAATACACTGAGACCCATCTCTTTGGAATATGTCATAGAAAGTTAGTGGGGGGGTTGATCCAATGTTGCACTCTATTCCTCTCTTGAATTTTCATTTAACCTTTTCTATAGTGTATCATATTACCTTTTTAAAACTTATTTGCAACAATTACAGACATTCTAAACCTCATCAATTTTGTATTAATTATGTCTGCTTAAATGTGATTCCAGAAAACCACAGCTCTTTCTGGGAAACAATAATTACATTGCTTACAGATCTACATGCGTAACATCCTTGTTTTAATTCTTGCCCCTTATTCTACTACGGATTCTGCAATGTTACCCAGGTGCAATTCTTTTAGGGTCTTAACGTTCCTCTTTATACATTTTTCTTTTGATGTGAACATTGCAATTTGATTTATTCAGAAAATTAATTTTTTGAATGGTCTTTTTGTCATTTTTGCCTCATCTATACTGTACCCACTTTGCCTGTGTTTATCAGAATTATTTTATATGGGTGGTCAAAGCATTCATGGTTATGTCTTAACTGTGACTTTTACACAGATACATATCAACTGCCAGTTTCTGCTGACCTTATCCCAGTTTTTGCCCACAACAGTATAAGCTTGATTCAGGACAGGACTATGGCAAATTATTTCCACTTACAACTGCTATACTACTTAGAACAAAAGTATGCACTGGAGAAAATTAACTTCAAATATGATTTGAGGGCACATTTTCTAAAACCTTAAAAAAATCATTCTCACCAGACCTGCAAGACAGGCATATTTGCTACCAGCCATGCAAACACATTCCTAAATCTAAAAATATATCATTATGATCCTTATATGTTGTAGATTATTGGTTGTGGTTGTCCTGTTGTAAAATGGTACATAGGACAAACAAAGAGACCGGTTAAAAGGTGTATTCTTGAACATTTGGGGGATATTCGACACAGTAGATTAGATAGCCTGGTTGCCAACCATTTTTGCACCTATCATGATGGTTCAGATTCTACTTTATTTTGTAGTGTGTTAAGAAAACCTTTATGTCAACGGGGTGAAATGTTTATAAATGAGTTATTAGCTTTGGAAACAAAATGTATTGTCAATTTTAATACTTTGCATCCAACAGGTTTGAAGTCAGAAGTAAATTTCATTGTGTAACTTTTGCATGGGTAGTGTTCGGGAACAATGGAAATGTGTTTTTGACTTCATGTTATGTTCCTTTGTTCAAAAGGGATGTTTTCACTTTAATATGAACACGGTTTGAGTGTGGTGTTGATTGATGTACTACTATATAATGAAGGTTTTTTCTGGTCTGTAACTTATCCCATGAAGCCATAAGCCGAGGTACCATGAGACACCAGTAAAGGATTTTATGCAACTCTTAGATTTCCTCAGCTTTTCTCTTCTCTCTGAGACAATGACTAAATAATTGCTTCCAAGTAATTTGAGCTATCATCAGTTCATCACATACAATTTCATGCTCACATCTGAGGCAAATACTGCTGGTGAATATTAAAATTACTTCTTAGTTGGAAATACTGATGCAGATAGCAGTTTGGGCTTCCAGTACTAATTTTTCTCTTGTTTTACTGGAGCATTTGTCATGTTTGAGTAGAACATAAATGCACTATTTCATTGTTATTGGCTTACCAAGTAGCGATTAATGTTTATAGGTTCATAGGAGAATGCTAGGCTAATGGCCCTAGGGCCTTAACAAGCCTAGAAATGTTATATGCATGTTCCCTAACTGATTTTGGTTAGATGGTCATTATTTACAGAGCAAGTCTATGATCAGCACTGACTGCCCCTGTCCATAAGGGACTTAGGTACCACCCCCAGGATAAATTTATGGTCTCTCATCCAATTGTCTAGGATGTACTTGAATATGGACATTGAGGAGCTCTGCTTCACATGAATTGGGAGTTTAATCTGGAGGAGAAGCAATCTTGGGTAGATATAGCTGTCTCTGCAGCATGTTCTGTTAAAGTTGCATGCTAGGTTGCGATCCTTGGAGTGAGTGACTCTTGTCCCATTTGATTTGCAGATATGCAGCATTTAAGTCACCTCTCAGCAGCCTGTAGGATACAGAGTACAGTGACAGGGCTTTCAGTCTTTCCATGTAGGTCTTTTTTTGGAAGCCCTGACTTTTCTTGGTGAGAAACCTCTGTGGTCTCTCCAGCTGCTGCAGGTATCTGGTGAGGTATATGCAAAAGGGAACATTGTACTCTATTAGTGGTCTGATGAGGATTGTGTACAGAGGAATTATAACATCCTTAGTCTTGGATGCAATGCTCTTACTTATGAGATGTGTAACATAGAATGCTTTCTTTACCAGTGTGGACTCATGGTGATCAAAGTTTAGATTGCTATCAACCTGTGTTCCTAAATTTTACATCACTGGGTATGAGCTTAGGTGGGTGCTATCAATATTGTAATTTGCAGAGACTTCCTCTTTGCCAAAGAGGATAATAATGCACTTTTTTGCATTTAGTTTTAGTCCGTGGCTTTGGCACTAATCATTTGTCTATGTTATGCCTTGTGTAATATGTTAACATAATTTAGGGACTCAATGGTTGCACCCAATTTGCAATCATCAGTGAACTTGGTAAGCCACAGGCCATCTTCTTTCACCTGGACTTCCTAGAAATAGATTCCAAACAGCAGATGACCCAGCACAGATCCTTGTGGTACACCACTGGGAAATGATCTCCTGGTAGAGGTGGAATGCCCAACTTTGACAGTATGCATTCTGTAGGTGAGCTAGTTGGCTACCCATCTAGTGATGCAAGGGTTAATCCCCAGCTGGGAGAGTTTCTTAATGATACCTGAGGGGGGTTGTGCCAAAAGCCTTTGCTAAGTCAATATAGGCTGCATGTACTGTTTTGTATTCATCCATGGCTTTGGTGACATTCTTGAAGTCCATCAGGTTCAATAAGCATGATTTACCCTTAATAAAGCAAAACTGGATCAGGTCAAGAGTTTGAAAGTCGCCTATGTCCTTGTAGATAAGGTCCATGATTCTTTCCATGGCTTTGCAGATAAGGCTGTTTAGGCTTATGGGTTTATAGTCCCCAGAGTTGGTTGATGGACCCCCTTTGGGGAAGGGGATTTCTGTTGCTGCTCTCCACTCTGCTTGAACAAAGCCAGTGCTTAAGCTGAGGTTAAAGACAGTGCTGAGTAGTTCTGCTAGGTCTTGTTTTAGGTTGTTTAGTAAGCATCCTGGGATGTTATCTGGCCCCCATAGAGGCTATGTTTTTGGCCTTGGAGAGAACAGATATGACCTGCTATTTGTAGATACTATGTAGAGGACTGGTGTCAGGTATGCTTTGGGAAATGGGTGTTTGGGACAGGAGAGTGAAGTTTGTACCAAATCTGTCAGCTAGCTGGTTGGTATTTTCCTTGGGTTCAGTATGAGAGGTATCGCCCACTATAAGTTTAGAACATAGTTGGGCATTCCCTTTTAGATTTTGGATGTAGATATAGAACTCTTTATGATTATCGCTAGCTAGGGATGTTAATTTAGCTTTGTGACTAGCTTTGGGGGATTTTACAAGATATCTGATTTGCTTGTTCAAGCTGTGGAGGGTATTCTTCTTCTGCTGAGTAGGTTCCCTCTTGCTCTTAGACATAACTTTCTACCTTTTGTTATATAATCTATTTATACTTGAGGTCCACCAGGGTGGCCTGTTTTTTTGGGAGGAGCTGGTTTTGATTCAGTCAGGTACAGCCGAGTCTATACAGTTGTTTAGGTGATTAAACAGGGCATTTGTGTACTCCTCTGCATTGTTGGCTGTGTTAGCAGGGGGTTGAAACTTTTTATACTATTGCCTAGTAGGCTGTAGTTTGTTTTGGAGACATTTATTAGTTTCTTTTGCTCCTGTGGAGGTGTCAGGTCTGACTGTTACTTTGAACAAGACAGATTTATGGTCTGATCTTACCAGGGAGGGCAATACACAGGGGGTAGTGTAGTGTAGTGACCCCCCCCATATTGGAAATAAGTCTAGGACATTTGAGCACCTTGTGGGAGTGCAGGCAAGCTGTTCCAGGGCATTTGTCTTGACAAAGTCCAGGAAACTCAGGGTGAGCATGTTTGTGCTCATGTATGTTGCCCTATCGATGGAAGGAGAGTAGATCTGTCATGACCAAAGTGTTTGGCTGTAAAGTGAGTGACTTTAGTATGTCCAGGTAGGGGGTGTGCTTCTCTTGTTCATGGTGGGGGACCTGTAGCTAGCAATGATGTGGCAGGGTGTTTTACATATAGTGAGTTGAACCTGGAGTAAGAGTGTCATACTGTTTAACTAGTCACGAGGTGTATTTAGCTTTAATAAGGATGCTATATGATATTTCTAGGAAGGCAGATACAAATGCGTTAGTGAAACATGCCATAGAGTATGGTCCATCACATGTGTTCAAATTTATGGGGATTGAGAAAGTCCCCTTGAGTAACAGGGGAGGAGAGAGAAGAAATAAGACTGAAACCAAGGAGCTGGAATGGATCATAAGAATGCGGGCCGCTATGTAAAAAGGCATCAATGACAACATTTCTATTAAATAGGTCTTAGCAGGCAGAGGGTTACATAGGTAAAGTCCACAATTTGAATTAGATATTATTTTATTAAGTTTATGTGGTAGTAAGAATACAATACAAGACACATTTATAATTGTTATAAATTACATATAAATTATATATATTATATATTTTATTCAGCAATGGATGTTTTAGCTAATAGTATATCTTTAAGCTTTTAATTAAGGTATTTACACCCTCAATTGATGAAGTTTCATTGGTTGTTTTTAGTATAAAAGTCAAGAGATGGGGTTATGTTTTTGTATTGTCTGATGAAGCGGTAACATTGCTGCGAAAGCACTCACTTGAAATAAAACCTCTTATGTTTTTATTTGCCATGGTCTGTTGCCTCCTCTATTTCTTTTTCCCAAGATATTTGATTTGTTTGTTCAAGCTGTGGAGGGTATTCTTCTTCTGCTGAGTAGGTTCCCTCTTGTTCTTAGACATAACTTTCTACCTTTTGTTATATAATCTATTTATACTTGAGGTCCACCAGGGTGGCCTGTTTTTTCGAGAGGATCTGTTTTTGATTCGGTCAGGTACAGCCGAGTTTATACAGTTGTTTAGGTGATTATACAGGGCATTTGTGTACTCCTCTACATTGTTGGCTGTGTTAGCAGGGGGTTTGAAACTTTTTATACTATTGCCTAGTAGGCTGTAGTTTGTTTTGGAGAAAATTTTCAGTTTTCTTTTGCTCCTGTGGGGGTGTCAGGTCTGACTGTTACTTTGAACAAGGCAGATTTATGGTCTGATCTTACCAGGGAGGGCAATACACAGGGGGTAGTGTAATGTAGTGACCCCCCCCATATTGGTACTAAGCCTAGGACATTTGAGCCCCTTGTGGGAGTGCAGGCAAGCTGTTCCAGGGCATTTGTCTTGACAAAGTCCAGGAAACTCTTGCCCTATTGATGGAAGGAGAGTTGATCTCTCATGATCAAAGTGTTTGACTGTAAAGTGAGTGACTTTAGTATGTCCAGGTAGGTGGTGTGCTTCTCTTGTTCATGGTGGAGGACCTGTAGCTAGCAAGGATGTGGCAGGGTGTTTTACATATAGTGAGTTGGACCTGGAGTAACTCGAGTGTCCTACTGTTTAGCTAGTCACGAGGTGTATTTAGCTTTAATAAGGAAGCGAGCAATTATGTGGCAGGGTGTTTTCCCTATTGTTAGTTGGACCTGGACTAACTCAAGAGTGTTGTATTGTTTAACCAGTCTTGAGGTGAAGTTAGCTTTAATAATGATGGATATACCTCCACCTTTGGTTCTTTCATACTCGTTTTGGGGTCTGAACATGTGGAAGGCATTGTAACCTTACACAGCTGGGGTGCTGTCTGCGGCCTTGAACCATGTCTCAGTGACTGCACAGACGTCAGTATCTTCCAAGGTGAGAAGTGCTTCCAGGGAGTGCAGTTTCCTGTTTAGGCTCCTAGCATTATGCAGCATAACCTTGAGTTTGCCCAGAGTGGATTTTTTTACGTTGGAAATTTAGTTGTTTTGGCATTGCCTAAAAATGGCACTATGGGGGAAGTAAGTGCCTTTGCCAGTATCTGAAACCTACAGGAGACAGGTGAAGACCTTCTCTAGCAAAGCAGAGTGTTCTGTCAAACTTGTCTTCCCAGGCTAACAGATACTGCATCCCCTGTATTGACACAGCACGCTAAGCCAATTGTTGAAGTCTATCATTTTTTCTCTATATTGTGCATCATCCTGGCTGAAAGTAGAATGCTGCTTAGGGCTAAGAACATACCTGCCTGGGACACATATTCTGAGAGTTCAGTCATATCGCTTTTCATATAGTCCAGACAGGTACATCTCAAGTCATTCACTCCAACATGCACTATGACAAAATCATAACGGTAATTGTTGTTGAGTGACTTGAGTCCATGTGTAACTTGATGGATCCTGGCACCTGACAGGCAGCTGACAGTAATGGTCTCCTTGTCCAGCCTGGTGAGGGGGACATCAGTGTGTCTCACTATGCAATCGCCTATGACCAAGACATTTGGTTTTGAGGTGTTTTTCCTTACAGGCTTATTTGCTGAGACATTAGTGTGTGTGTTGTCATGGGTAATGGATTCTATCTGCTTGCAGTGTGTGCAAGTTGTTTGCACTTGGGAGGTCCCTGATATTTTGTTAGGCTTCTATTGAGTACCTCAGCATATATGGGTTTATGTGTTGTGACCTTGTTTTGTGTGAGACATGATCTGTTTGTGCTGACATCCTGTTTAATGTCCAATTTGTTGTTATATGAGATAATTTATTCCAAATTCATTGTGTAAGTACATCTGTCACATACTTTATTTGTTTGTTGATTGTCAGTATACATGAGGCAATTACTACATTGCCTCAGGATGCCCATGTAAATTAGGTTGGCCAGAGAAATGGTTGGTAATCCACTTTACTAGAAAAAAAAATTATGAGCTTGCTTCTCCCCTTTCCTGTGGCAGGTCAGATATGGATTTGCTGTGTCCAGGACTGTTTGTGAGCTCCTAAGCCCCCCCCCCCCACACACACACACACACTTAACTGGGGTTAAACTATTCCTGGTGTCATAAAGTCTGTTCTTCAAAATTTCCCTTGCAACTAGCCAGCTTTTTAGTTTTAGCACTCATCTGTTTCTTTGATGTCAGCACTTGTTCAGAACTCATTGTAAGCACTAAATAAGTTACAAATTACTACAGCACTCAACTTTCCTCACTTGTCTAGAGAAAAACAGTTTTTGGTAATTAATAAATAAGCACCTATTCAGGCATGTCTAAAGGTCAGCTCCCGGTGTTTTCTCCTGTCTACCTGATGAATCTGGGCATCTTGGGACAATGCAGCAATTGCTTCATGTACACAGACAACCCTCTCCTCTTACCACTCAACACTACGACCTGTGAGAGATGCACTTATATATCCAAACTGGAAGCAGAGCTCTCTTCACTAAAGACTGGCCTAGACAATCAAGAGGAGAAGGTAAACACTTGCACTGCACCACACTCTTCACATAGTCCCTCAAAACCTACACCACCAAAACACACACACAGAAGCACAAAACACACACCTACATTAGCGGAGGGTCTCAATACAAATATGCCCAAACAGAGACCTCCAAAGCAGAAATGCAAGCAACCTTCACTCCCCAACACAACCCAAATGACACATAGCCCACATACTCAGTGTGCCACTCAACTACAGCCCATAAGGCATAACGTACCCAACACGCTAGTCATAGCTGACTCTATAGTCAGGCACACTGATGTTCCACTCACCAGGCTAAACAAGGAAAAAGTTACTGTCAGCTGCCTGTCAGGTGCCAGGATCTGCCACATAATGCATGCACTCAGGTCACTCCACAACAAGTACAAATATGACTCTGTCATTGTCCATGTTGGTGTGAATGACCTGAGACGTACCTCCCTGGACTACATGAAAAGAGACATGGAATAGCTCTCCAATCTTGTAGCCCAGGCCGGTATGACCCTAGCCCTGAGTAGCATCCTACCATCACCCAGAATGACACCACAGTACAAGGACAAAATGATTGACTTTAACAATTGGCTAAGCTTCTGGTGTCATTCTAAGGGAATCCAGTATCTGTCTGCCTAGGATGACATGATCGACAGACCACGCTGCTTTGCCAGAGATGGCCTGCACCTGCCGCCCTTGGGATTCCGGATACTGGCAAAGGCTCTTGCCACCCCTATAGTGCCTTTTTTAGGCAAGGTACAAATGACAAATTCACCACTATAACAGGTACAAGCACGCAAAATCTGAGGGTAATGCTACTCAATGCTAGAAGTCTAAACTTCAAAATGCACTCACTCGAGGCACTCCTTAAAATGGAGAACACTGGCATCTGTGCAGTGACAGAGACCTGGTTCAAAGTTCCAGAGAGCACCCCTGCATTACCAGGCTATAACTCACACCACACCTTTCGGCCACCAAACCTGGACCGAAACACTAAAGGTGGAGGCGTGTCCATATTCATTAAGGATATCCACACCTCCAAGCTAGTTACTCAGCATAATGCATCCGAGATTATCCAAGTTCAACTAACACTGGGCAAAACCGCAATCCAGATTGTAGCTTGCTACAGACCTCCCACCGTGCCCCGGGATTTTCACTCTACTTTTCTTGATACACTGGAAAATATTAAGGTACAACCCAACACTCTAATAATGTTTGATTTCAACTACCCTACCATTAACTGGGAAAACTACTCATGTACCAACTCTTTTGCTCAACGTTTTCTGGAAATCATCAATTCCAAGGCCTTGGATCAACTTATCCAAACCCCCACCAGGGGCAGCAATATCCTAGACCTGGTCATCATCAGCATGGGTGACCGGTGTTCCACACCAGAGGTCAGCTCCTTGTTGGTCAGATCCGACCAGAAGCTAATCACCCTAGACATCCACATCCCGCTCCCACCCCCATTAGGAAAACAACCGTAAAAAATTTCTCCAAAGCCAACTTCACGCTTCTTAAGACAGAAGTGGCAAACTTCACGACACCCATGCAGATGGACAATAGAGGTACGACTGCTGAATCCTACACAAATGCACTTTATAAGCACTTACATGAGTGCATGGATCGTGCTATCCCTAACAGAACCAAGATGCTATCCTCCAAAAAAAAAGAAGCCAATTTGGAGGTCTTCTGCCATAAACAAACTCTACAACAGAAGAAAGAAACTGTTGCAAAAAAGAGTAAAATCCCACGATTGGAGGAACTCCCTGGACAGCCTCAGTAAGAAGCTGAGATCCCTCATTAAATTCTCCAAAGCTAGTTATGAAAACAAAATTGCCACTGATTCTAAAGACAACCACAAAGCATTCTATAGCTATGTCAAAAATCTCAATAGCAACACTCAGGTCTGCTCTGAGTTACAGCACAATGACACTAAATATACAGAACCAACTGATATTGCCAACATCCTGGCAGATAGGTTCAGTGCTAACTTTACCCTCCTCTCACCCCCTAAAGGGCCTATCTTTATACCGGAAGAATGCAAAGTTCCTGTAATCACGGCTGCACAGCTGAAAACCTCACTCTCCAAAGCCAAGAACACAGCATCCATGGGGCCTGGCAACATCCCAGGCTGCCTTCTACATGAACTACAGAATGAACTGTCAACCCAGCTAAGTACCATGTTCAATCATAGCCTCACCTCAGGCTTTGTGCCAATTGAATGGTGCACTGCGACAGTTGTTCCACTCCACAAAGGGGGGGGGGCACAACAGACCCCTGGAACTACCGCCCCATTAGCCTGACGAGCCTCATCTGCAAGGCCATGGAACATATCATCATGAAACTCATAAACAAAGACATTGGAGATCTCCAAACTTTGGACCCCACACAGTTTGGGTTTGTAAAAGGCAGATCATGTCTCCTAAACCTGATAGACTTCTTTGAAGTAGTCACCAAAGCCATAGATGAGGGTAAGGTGGTTCACACAGCCTATCTAGATCTCGCCAAGGCATTCTACACCATCTCCCACTCTGGAATTATAATAAACTCACTAAACTAGGTATAAATCCCTATGTCATAAGATAGGGTTGCCAACTGGCCTACTGAAAGAACCCACACTGTAAAAGTAGCAGACTCTAAATCAGACCTCAGGTCAGTGACAAGTGGAGTACCACAGGGTTCAGTCCTGGGTCCTCTCCTGTTTGGTATCTACTTCTCTGAAGTAAAGGCTAACACAGAAGGTCTTTGGCTAACTAAATTTGCAGATGACTGCAAACTAGGAGCCATAATCGAAACTCCTAACAATGTGGACATCCTACAAAAGGGCCTCACTGAGACAGATGCCTGGTGTCAGACATGGTCTCAAGCTCAATGCCAAAAAGTGCATTGTCATCCCCTTTGGTAAAAACTCTGTACCCATGAACTACCACATAGGCAATAGTCTACTTAACAGCAAACGTGTGATAAGAGACCTTGGGACACAGGTGGAGAGTAGTTTCTCCAGTGGTCAGGAAATTCTTATGCGTGGCACACCTCCTCATAAAAGGTTTCTCATCCAGAAAAAAAGAGGTCATTGTTCCCCTCTACTCATCACTCATTAGACCCATTATAGAGTACAACACCTCTTTTGGTATGTACCTCACAAGACATCTACAACAACTGGAAAGGCTGCAAAAATACCTCACAAAGAGGATTACTGGCCTCAAACAGATGCCTTACACAGACCGTCTCAAAAAACTCCAGCTTTACTCCATTGCATATCGCCTACTCAGAGGTGATCTCTGCCTAACATACAAAGCTATGTCAAACCCAGAGCTGCTGGACATGCTCCACTTAAAGAAATCCCAATCCCTCTGAGCTACACGCTCTAGGGACCTAAACCTTGTCACCATAATAAACAGAACATGCTGGAGGGATAGATTCCTGTCCCAGAGACTTCCCATACTCTGGAACAGACTACCTATCTATGTCAAACAGAACTCCTCATTAGCACTCTTCAATAAAAATCTTGATGATTGGATGGGTAATAGGAAATTCACCCCGGGGATCACTTCTGTGGTTCTGCTTGACAGGGGCACAGGAAAATAATTTTCTTGGGTGGCAAAAGCCATGGTACCTTTTTGGCTAGGCTTGTATAGGCCCTAGGGCCAATAGCCTAGTACCTACCTATGAACCTGTGAACCTATGAACTGACCATCTATTGTGGCAGATTTTTGCTGTAACTACTACTGGGGAGTAGGCTAGTTTGACCATATTTTGCTTTACGATTAACAAAGGGGCTTATTCTGTTAAATATGTGTAAACACAAGGCTTAAATACAGATGAAATTAAGCTAACCTACCAATGGGAAAGCATGCAATGAGCTTTCCTTTAGTAATTTTTAACTCGGGTGAAGCTCTGGCTGGAGACTTCTGCCACATGCAAGCAGGGTCTTTCAAATGTAAGATGGCTGGAATAGTGCTCAAGTATAACAATGCAGTTTAGATTTGGCAGATATGAAACTAGTCTCTGCTATGTACTAGCTACTTAAGACAACAGAACATATTTTTTAAAGTGCAAAATAATACAGCAAAAATCAACACACTGAGGCAGCAAAATGATAAAATACAGTCAACAAAAATGATAAAATACAGTCAACAAAGTGCAAAAACCCCTCAAAAATACTTTTTTTATTTTTTTTATTTTAGCAGTGGATGCTTTAGATTTCAGCAGATTCTATCCAGACCTCTGGCAAAAGTCGCCAAATGTTAAGCAGCTCTGGTTAGATGATCTGCAATGGTACTGTCCTCTCCATAAGCTGGCAGCCCTTTCAGCAGCTGTGAACAGTGGGTGACTATGGAGAGAATTTCCTATAGAGGATTTTAAACTGAAAATGTTTGCAATTATACAAGGCACAGGGAATTGCATTTGCACAAGACTTTTATACCAGCAGGATGAAAGACTTTTGTATAGTTAATCCCTCTGGCCAATCAGATAAAAACACAATAAACTTTCCACCAGCAGTTTCCAATTTGGATGTTTTGAATTCAGCTCTGATCCCGCCAGAGTGCAAAAGAGCCCTCTTAATTTAAAATGAAAGGGTTTTGAGCTCAAGTGCAGTAACAAATGCTTTACAACAAAAGTCAGAACTCCTGCAGTATCGGGAATCTGTGGAAAAAAGTTCACTAACCCTGAGAAAATTTCAATAAAATACAGAAAAAAGTGCACAGCCTAAGAGCTAAGAGAACAATGACACAGAAAAAACTTTGCAAAACTTATTTTGGCAGACACAGGAGAACTTTGGCAAATTCAGAACAGCTTTTGCAGCACCAGAGGAGTTTAGGAAATATTAGAATACTGTTAAAACAACCTAAGGGCAGTATAGTAACAAACAGATGATGTCAAGATAAAGGGAGCATAGATGTCATCTACATGGTAAAGAAGTAAAGATTGGACTGAGACAACTGACATTATGGTGGTGGACTTAGAAAAGATCACTTTATCTATATGAATGTAGGAGGCAGTCCAGAAATGTGTAGTTATTACATTGTCATTTTGGTTGTGTTTACTGATCTATCAGCCTGATTGTATCCATTTTTCTACTACAGGGTCAGCTCTGTTATACTCAAGACGGTTGAAGTTGATATCAAGTGATATTACAATTAAAGATGCTGACTGTTCTGATGTCAGATATTACTGACTTGAGGAAGGGGATAGATGCAGATGATGAAACATAAAAGCAAAGAGTCTGGTTTTAGCATTGCAGGCCACTAGGATCTCCACTTTTAGCCAGTTATGATCTTTGCTAGGCAGGCTGCTGCTGCTATGAATTATGGAGATGACTAAATCTCTTTACTGAGACAGAATTCCTTCAGCAATCTACTCTCCAGCTCTTCTTTTCAGAAGATGAAAGACATAAAGAGAGGACCAGTTGATATATCTAATAAAACAAGATCATCCACTGAGAAGAATGGATCCTTTTCTTTACACAGGGTTTCACTTATGGCAGATTAATGCTGTGATAAGCAATATTTAAGCCTTTGTGCCCCTGTAGCAGCCATAACCAGACTAAATGTGTGTGTGTGTGTGTGTGTGTGTGTGTGTGTGTGTGTGTGTGTGTGTGTGTGTGTGTGTGTGTGTGTGTATCTGTATTTGTATGCCAAGTGGTAGCCTGAAATGGGCCAGAAATAATTCCTATAGGTGCTGGGGTAACATTGCCATTAACTGCAGCCACTGGTAGCAGGAGTGGTTTTGTTTAGTGGTACAGTATAAAAAGGAAGCTGCATTTCAAAGGAGTTTAAAAAATTAACACAGACCAGCCAGAAGGTGTAACAGGTCAAGATCAACAAAAGATGGTCAGGCAACAAAACTCACTCACTCACTCACTTGACTGCAGTGAGAATAGAACTCCTACCTAAATAAGTACACAGGCTACAGAACACAATACTTAACACAAGTACCACAGCACAAGCCTCTGTTGTCTGGTTGACAACGGAGTGTCAGTACTTACACTGACATACTGAAAGGACTTTCACTCCTGAGTCATTCAGTAGTGCTTCGACTGTACCTTAATGACTAAAATATTTATCAAAAGCACTTTCCTGACTTATGAACATGTTTTCTTTATGAGTGATCATGTTACCTCAAATGATAATAGCCATTTGTGGGTAAAGAATGGCCTATATGTTACAGCATCAGTTTCTCTACGTTAAGAACATTGGTGATTCCATGCATTTATGGTCTCTTTTCTTCCAGTTTGTAGTTAGTATAGTTCTCAGTTAAACTCCACACTAATGGCATCCTCCTGGTATGAAACCACATAATTTTGTACAAATTATTATTAAACGATAAACAGGACTTAAAACACAAACATGACTTTGAAAATCACAGCTGTGTTATAGTCTCAGAATGTATTATGTACCAGAGACACTTAAAAAGGTGAATATTCTAGATGTGTTGAGCATGTTTAATCATCTTTATTGTCATCATCATCATCCTCAACCACTTTTTCCCATTTTTCTACATGGGGTTAGGGTGTTTCATCAACTTCCAACATCTCTCTCTCTCTCTCAATTTATTGCCACTCTCCTGCCTTCTTTAACAGTCATGCCTGAATGACACATCTTCTCTCACATGATCTAGCCATCTCTTTGGTGGACACTCTTGGTTCCTCTTGTCTTCTTCCTGTCTATCCCAAATATTCTTCACTAGATTGTTTTCCTGAACATGTGCCCTAACCATCGTAATCTGTTTTCTTTGGCCTTCTCTGCAGTTGGAGCTACTGTGGCTTATAGATTGGTACTAGGCTACTCTTTTAAGCTAGGCTTCTCTTCTAATATCCTTATTTCTTCATCTGTACCACATTGTGCATCCTACCACCTGTCTCAGGCACTTTATTTCCATCACCTCTAACCTCCTCAAGTGCTCTAACTTCACTGTTAGGTTTCTGTACATATCATAGTACTAGTCACTCCACTGTTCAGCTTCTTTGGAATTCTGCTATCATACACTACCCCTGCCACTCTGGTGTTAGTTGGCCGCAGCCCCTCTGATTCTAGCTTTGACCTCCTCATTCAGACTTTCTATCTCTTCAACCACCCCTCCCAGATACTTGAAGCTGCTAACCTGCCCTACTCTTAATTCTTCTGTCTCTAGTCTCAGCCTCTTTTGATTCCTCCCATTTGCTGTCATTACAACTGTCTTATCTGTATTCAGTTTCAATCATTGTGCTTTCAATTTTGCATTCTATTCCACTATTATCTGCTGAAGGTCTTGCTCAAAGCCTGCATATAATGCAACATTGTCTGCATACAGCAGGTGTTTTGATCTGTCCCTGCTGATCTCTTTGTCAATATAGTAATTCACCAGTATGGACAGCAGTGGGCTCAGAGCTGAATACTGATGTATATCAAGACTCACTGGAAACCCACCTGTAAGAAAAACACTGATCATACTTGAGTCATTGGGTCTTTGTACATAGTCTGCACTAATTTTGCCAATGTTTCTGGGACTTCAAACAATTGCATGACTGCCCAAATCAGCTTTTTTAGAACCTTGTCACATTTTCTCCAAGTCTAGCCATGCTTAGTTGAATACTTTCCTCATCACTAGCTTCTTGTGAACTATCTGTTTCACTGTAAACATCAGGTCAGTTGTGCTGCATCCTGATCTGAATCCGAACTGCTCATCTCCCATCTTACTTTCTACTACTCTGTGTATTTGTTTATCAATCACCATCTCCAGAACTTTCATGCAGTGTTACAATAGTTTAATACTTTTGTTTTTGTACACTGGCACTAATATGCTTGTTATCCAGTCATCTGTGATATGTCTCATCTCTTTATACTGCAATGAATACCCTCTTGAATCATATCTCCCCTAACTCACCCAACATCTTGATCATATCTGATAAGACCTCATCTGAGTCTGCTGCTTTCCCTGACTTCATTTTCCTTAGTGCTGATTTTACTTCTGTTGTAGCCCCTCATCTTCTCTCATTGTAGGCTATGTCTGGGGCAGTTCAACTTCTGTGTGGTTTTCTTCATTCAGAAACTGCTGGAGGTACTCCTTCCACCTGCCTTTGACATCCTGTTGACTGGTGAGCAGCTTGTTGCTGGCATCCTTTATGAAGAGTGTCTACTGACTATCTGCTTTATCTTTCTGTCTTTGCCTTGCGGCCTTATAGAGTAGATTTGTATCATCTACTGAGACACTTCCCAGGATCTGGTAGAGTAAGTGTAATGCCTTGTTCCTTGCCATTGCAACTGCTTGCTTAGCTCTTTCTTAGCCAACCTGTATTCCTTCTTTGCCAGGTTCATCTTTTCTATCTCTGACTTTTTTCTGCAGCCCATCTTTCATTTGATGACTTCCTGAACTTCTGCATTGCATCACCAGCTATCCTTATGTACCTTTTTTCCATACCTGGCTTAGCCACAAATCCATTCTACAGTCCTTAGTGCCTATACTGTCATTCTTCTTCAGTTTCACCTATTTCCTCCTCTTCTTCTTCTTGAGTTGCTAGATCACAATGTATTTCCTTGAACTCTTGTGCTTTTCTCCAGTCAACTTCCAGGTCTTCAGCCTAGTCTCTGTTGACCTTGAAGCCTTATCGGGCCATTGCTTGTAGGTGATTGTGGCAACCAGTGGTTTATGCTGTGGGCCAACTCTTTCATGGGTGATGATTTTGCAATCACAGATTCTATCCCATTAATCTTTCCTAACAAGGAAATTACCTGAGTTACATGTTGGCCACTATTGTGTGTCTCTTTTGCTGAGCAATGCACTGGCCACCATCAAGTCATTTGTCAGACATAATTCTAGAATGGCATTTCCTTCTTTACTCCTATTACCCCACCCATGTGGACCAGGCAGTCCTCATATCCTGTTCTGTGTACCCCAATATTTGCATTTTGATCCCTCATTATTAACACCAATTCATGTTGTACTTCTTTATCTATTAGAGGATGCAACTGCTGTCTGAATGCACTATGTTCTTCACTATCACAATGTTGCTGTGGAGTATAGGCTGAGATTATGAATAGGTACCTTTCCTTACACTGAATTTAAATTGCCATGAGTCCATCACTAATTCTGATGATATCTCACTGTCTTCTGAAGACTCTCCCTCAGCACAATTCCTACACTATTTCTGTTCTGCCTCCCTCCTGAGGACTTTGGATCACAAGTGAAGTGGCTCTGCTGCACTACCCTTCCCTGTTATCTCTTGGATACAGAGGATGACCACCTCCTCCTTACCAGCATGTCATCCATTTCCAAGCTGCGTCCTGAAAGTGAACCTATATTGAGTGCAGCAATCTTTAGTTCATGTTTGGCAAGTTGATTGGTGTACATCCAGCAACAGAGCTATCCCCATAACCCAAGCTGGGCAATTGGACACCAGAGTCTTTGTCCACAGTGGTTGGTGTATACAATTCTTCCCCTGATAGTAAACAATTACAGTATGTGTTGCTGCCCACAACTCCATTCTTGGATAAGATTGAGGTAGAAACACCCAGCATGTTTTTAGGAGGTGGGAAGAACTTCACAGAGGTGAGCACTTTTTTCTTTCAAGATAAGCCTCCCCCATTGCAAGTGAGCAAGTGCGTGAATAGTTGAGAGAGAGTGAGAAATTGAGCTGGGCAATGGAAAGGTGTCAAAAGCTTTTCTGCTCAGTAGAAAAGCTGGAAGAGCAACTTTGGTAAGTAAAACAATAGCATACAAGAAGTCCTTTGGGACAGAAGACAGAGGAGTAAGGGCAGGGATATATTACTGCTATTAACAATCACTGCTGTGTGGTTTTGTATAGCATTAACTTTGGTTGAGTAAAATGTTAATACTTCTAGGATTATGAAACCTGAAAGTAGGCAAGAGAAATTTGGTGCAGTTAATTCTAGGGATAGTACTGGAAGGCCATTAATCAGAGTAGACTATGTTGGTTCCTTGGTGCACACAGAAAAATGATCAATTGAATGTGCTTAGTGGCTTAAGTATTAGATGACTCAGCAGGGGGTAGGAAATGAAGAAAAGCAGCTGATTGCTATGTCACATATTCTTGGTGGAAGGAATATGGATAGATCCCACAGCAAGACCTTCATCTGAAAGATAGTCCTGCTATGGCAACTCATAGCACAGTGATCATGCTGTGCATGAGCCAAGCCAAGAATCATGTGTACTCTAATCAAGGAATGCAGATCTGTGGAAGTACAGACTAACAATCAACATGTTATAGGTTCATAGGTTGGTACTAGGCTATTAGCCCTACAGCCTATACAAGCCTAGCCATAACAATTCCCTGGCTATTTCTTCCCACAATATTTAGTTCTCTGGACCCCTGTATAGCAGGGTGACTGATGTGATCCCCGGGGTAAATTTCCTATCTCCCATCCAGTCGACAAAGTTCCTTTTGAAGAGGGCCAAGGAGGCGCTCTGCTTGACATGTATGGGCAGTCTATTCCAGAGTATTGGGAATCTCTGGGTCAGGAACCTATCCCTCCAGCATGTTTTGTTCATTGTGAGTACAAAGTTTAGGTCCCTGGAGCATGTGGCTCTGATGGATTGGGATTTCTTTAAGTGTAGCATGTCCAGCAGCTCTGGGTTTGACATGACCTTGTATGTTAAGCAGAGATCACCTCTGAGTAGACGATATGTGACAGAGTATAGCTGGAGTTTTTTTAGTCAGTCAGCATAGGGCAACTGCTTTAGGTCTGTGATTCTTTTAGTGAGGTGTTTCTGTGACCCTTTCAGTTGTTGCAGATGTCTTGTGAGGTACATACCAAATGGGGCATTGTACTCTATGATGGATCTAATGAGGGATGAGTACAGTGGGACAATGACCTCCTTTTTTCTGAATGAAAAGCTCTTAGTGATGAGGTGTGCCACATAGAAGGATTTCCTGACTGTTGTGGCGATGTGGTTATCGAAGGTGATGACCACTGTCCGCCTTTGTTCCTAAGTCTCTTATCACATGTTTAGTGTTTAGTGTACTGCCACCTATGTAGCAATTCATGGGTACATGGATTTTCCCAAAGGGGATAACAATACACTTCTTGGCATTGAGCTTCAGCCCATGGCTCTGGCACCAAGCATCTATTTCTGTAAGGCCCTTTTGTAGAATATCCACATCATTTGGGGATTCAATAATGGCTCCCAGTTTGCAGTCATCTGCAAACTTTGTTAGCCAGAGTACCTCAGTGTTGGGCTGTACTTCAGAGAAGTAGATGCCAAACAAGAGTGGTCCCAGGACTGAACCCTGAGGTACTCCACTTGTCTACAGCTGGATTTGAGGTCAGCTACTTTTACAGTGTGGGTTCTATCAGTAAGCCAGTTGGCAACCCATAGAGTGATGTAGGGATTTATGCCCAACTTAGTAAGTTTATCTATAATGCCAGAGTGGGGGATGGTGTTGAAGGCTTTGGTGAGGTCCAGATAGGCTGTGTGGACTGCCTTACTCTCGTCCATGGCTCTGGAGACTGATTCGAAGAAGTCAGTCAGGTTCAGGAGACATGATCGGCCCTTCACGAACCCAAACTGGGTGGGGTCAAGTGTTTGAAGGTTGCCAGTGTCTTTGTTTATAAGTTCCATGACAATATGCTCCATGACCTTGCAGATCAGGCTCATCAGAATAATGGGATGGTAGTTCTCAGGATCCAAGGTGGATCCCCCCTTGTGGAGTGGGATAACTGTAGCTGTGCGCCACTCAGTGGGCACAAAGCCTGAGGTGAGGCTATGATTAAACATGACACTTAGGTGAGGTGCCAGTTCATTTTGTAGTTCATGTAGTACACAGCCAGGGATGTCGTCTGGTCCCATGGATGCTGTATTCTCAGCTTTGGAGAGTGCGGTTTTTACCTGTGTGGCCATGATTACTGGAATTTGGCAATCTTTCTGTATTGAGATGGGCACTTTAGGGGGTTAGAGAGAGATTAAGTTGGCACTGAATCGATCTGTCAGGATATTGGCAGTGTCCTTGGGATCAGTATCTTTAATGCCACTTTGTTGTAGCCCAGAGCAGATCTGAGCATTGCCATTTAGATTCTTGACATAGCTATAGAATGCCTTGTGGTTGTCTTTGGAATCTTTGGCAATTTGAGCATTGCACTGAACTGACCAACCAATAGGGAAAGCATATGCACAAAAAAAAAAATCCAACCCTCTCAAGAATGATGACCACCGAAAGCACAGCTGCTCCTCCCTCAGGTCACCAACTAAATGTTGCAGAAATGCAGCATTTATTTTATTTTACTTTATCTTATTGTGCTCATTTTTGGCAGCTGTGAGTGACTTTTCCTTTGGTCATTTGGTCTTGGACTATATAGATTGGGGTACTGAACACTTAAGTGTTCCAGTCTCCACATAATTTCAGAGGATAAAACTTCTCTAGAGGTGCAGTTAGAACACAAGCCTGATTGTACCTAAGCTAAAGAATAGAATCTTTCCTTTGCAAACACATCAATGTATACTTATAAGCATCTTTTTATCAACTTTAACCATAAAAAATACCACAGGCAGCCAAAGGTTGATCTTCCACAAATAAAATCAATGAAATATAAATCAAGGTGACCACCACAGCTGAATATATGTACTTTAATCCAACAAACAAATAAACAAAAACATACAATGAAGGCCTAAAAGCAAAGATGAGCACTTTCTCAAAATAAGTGCTTCTTTAGATCTACTCCTTCATAAACGTCAGCCTAATGTAAAGAGATCGACAGTCAGTAGGATAGTGAAGTCAATTAACTCTCATAAGAAAGCCTGTGAGCTTTTAAAGCAGGCTTTAAAGGCACAACCCCATTTAAACTGGGGTCTTTGTCAGCCTATAATTTGGCAATCTACTTTATTTCTGCTACTTCAGTACGATTCACAATGTCCCCACCTCTTAAATTTTCTTCTACTACTTCCAACATCATGAAGGTGAAAGAATGCCCTGGGTTATTAAAATATGTTTATATAAGGCATTAGAGATCTTCCCATTCCTAATGTCACTCATATGCTGCAAAATACATTCTTTCAAAAGCCTATTGGTTTTTTCTATATAGTACCCATTCCATACCATGCAACTAGCCAGATTGATCAAATTCTTAATTTTACAACCAACATAAGTTTTTAAACTATATATGGTGTGTGTTAAAGGATGTACAAATGAATTAGAGGTGGAGATCATACTGTAAGCTTTACAAGTTCTACAAGGAAAAGTACCAACCCTAATGGATAAACATTTCTTCTTTATTCTAGGTCCATAACATAATCTGTTGTTTCAAAGATGGATAGTTCTTAAATGCAAAATAGGGTCTATCACTGACAATGTTCTTCATATTACCACTTGACAGTAAGATAGGCCAATTTCTCCTAACAATATCACAGACCTTCTCACAATCACTAGTATATGTCAACATTAATCTAGTGGTAGAAGTGCCATAATAAACAGTATTATGTGGCATAGAAGGTCTATTCATAGTACTTTATCAAAATTAGTTTGACCTTTCATTGCCCTTAGTCTATTTACATTGGAGCGGGCTTTCTCAAACTCTTTGGGGTGATAGCCTCTGTGATGCCCTACCACTGGCCCAGTAATCAGGGAGCCTCAATCCTCACCACTGGCACCAGTGGAGGACATACACTGGGAGGATAGCAAGTACACACAGTATTTCCAGATGCAGTTCTCTGCATCAAGTGCAATGTCCCTTCAGAGCATACAGAGACCTCAGTCAGTCCGGGGCTGGTTTCTCTACCTTTCTCCAGATCTCCAATAAGACTCCCCACTGGCACAGCTATACAGTTGAGATCTCAGCTGAGTGACCAAGCCAAGACCTCCAGCATCCTCTCTGTGCTTCATGTCCCTGCCCAAGTAGCTAACACACATAGTCTTTGAGGTTTGATTACATACACATACACCTGGGAAAGGCTGACACAGTTTTACTAGCTATTCCCCCTTCTGCCCAGACTGCAAGGTAGTTATTACTGCTACCAGTCACCCCTTACCCAGCTACGTTAAGGTTCTTAGCAAAGGGTGTCCAATCTTACTGTGTAATATTAATATTAACAAAAATAGTAGTTTGACCAAGAGCAAGACTATTAGGTATAGCCCACACAGTGTCATCAAATAAATATGCAAATACTGTCAAAACTTAAATACCTCTACACAGATCATTCACAATGAAATATTTAAGATATATTTAATAATACATAATAAAAGAACAAGACAATACTATATATATATATATATATATATATATATATATTCACAGTGACATCCGAGTTCAAAACCACAGGAAATATTTAAAACAACATTACAGGACAGTCTCAAATAAATAAATAAAAATATCTAAACTAAGATTCACTGTATTTCTGACTGTATCTAAGAGAATTACTATAATCTAAAAAACTTACTAATAGAGCAAGGCAGATGTGGTTAATGGATCTTCTAGTTATTGTCAGTTTAAGACAATGCAGAATGCTCTGGCTCTCTAAGAGACTTCTCAAATTAATATCTCAAATATTACTGCTGGGATAGCTTGTAAAATTACATAATTTCTTGACATCTGACTATAGTTCCCAGGTGAAACCCCCATTGCTGGAAGCTGGCAGTATTTAGCATCTAACTGTAAAAATACATAGACCTCAGATCTTTGGCAGATGTTAGAAATCATAAAACAATTACATTCCTTCATGCTTTCAGATGTAGTAATTAGTTCACTCCGAAGGCAATGTAAAAAGCTTCTCAACACAGAGTCTGTGTTTCTAGTTGCATTGAAAACTGAAAGATACCATCTTTTATTGCATAACATGTAAAGTTATTTAATTTCAGCTATTTTCCTAAAATTTGCTCGACTGAAGTTAACCTCCTGTATTCCAGTTTCCACTCTTAAAATATCTACATTTAGACAGTTACAATAGTGCATGTACATTTCTGTTCTCTTCCAGCAGTGCACACTGTGGGTGCATTTCAAACAGAAACACTTTATAAAATACCTTTTCAACACACGTATGTACTAACAAGGTTGATATACACATGACATACAGTTCTAATACAGTTGTAACTCAAGCATCTTATATAAATCACATTAATATTCACAAATTACATATAATTATTTACAAAATTCCAGACAGATGTGCTGGCAGTATCTCCCTTCATTACAGCTCTATCCAAAAATTCTTTAACCAAGCTCTCAGTACCTTCCAAAAATGCAACAAAACTAGTGTGCAGTCCAGAAATCCTGAGAAAGTGTTCTTTAATAATCTTATTGTAAACATGGGACCAGGAGCAGTCTTGGGTCAACTGGTACCCTAGGCAAA